>NW_027451993.1:0-55000 GCF_964194025.1 Convolutriloba macropyga
TACATAACTTGGTGAATTAATAACTTACATAACCACATTAGTAATTTAACTGAGACTTATACGCACTAATCGGTAAACCAAGAGCGATAACACAGCGATTGGTTTACTTTATCATTTTCGAGGTTGTGGACAATTCGGATATATTCTGGATACAGCCCCGATTATGATAACTGGTGCGACCAGAGGAAAGAATCACGCCTGATGTTTTGTTTTTAATTATCTGATAATTCGGTTTTAACAAATAGCACGCGCGTATACCGTAATTGCACCGCTTTTATTGAAATCAACTGCTAGCAGAAACGAAAAGAATAAATTATCAGTCCAACCCAATCAGGCAAAAGTTTCTTTACTCTGTTAACACTATTTTTACCCAGGTGGGATATTTCTAATAGAGAAGTTAGTTGTTTTAATCGATTCTAACCAAACTTAGATATTGTTAACTCTCTTCTAGATTTATAAACCTTGTCGCTTTTTCATTTTAAGTTTACTATTCTAGCACCTCTCATCTTTTGATAACTTAGGTTTTAACAAATGAATTAATGGACAATGTGCAAACCATAATCGTTGAACATCTGAATATCACAGTTACAACAAATAATAAAACGGGCAAAGTGACACGATTCATAACAAACATTAGCACTTTCCTAGCAATTTTCTACAAATTCGAGCCAACTTCCTTTGCGAATTTTTTTATCACGTACATTTGGAATAATCCTGAATTCTTCAATATACTAAACTTACTAAAGATTCCAAATAGTAATATTGAAATACCCTCATACTACACAATAGATATTACAAATATTAACCAAAACACTTCTGAATTATAATTAATAAATTAATTTATAATTAATTAATAAATATATATATATATATATATATATATATATATATATTTATATATATAGAAAACTTTTACTAGTTAGCTGAATTAAAATGTGCTACAATTTTTTTCACCTTGTACTGTTAGCACTTCAAATTTATAGGTCTTCAGGCTTTCTAAGTAAGTCACAAGTTCGATAATTGTCCTCACGCATTGTTCATTGCACACCGAACATTATGATGCGATCCACTCAATGAAGTTCTCTAGTCCTATAGGCTAGAGGTCCCACTTTTGTTAGTAAGTTTAGCTGGGGCCTGAGTGGGTGAGGCTGCGGGTTCTCTTTTGAACCAACGCATAGGCCGAAGACGGGGATAGTCGAACATATATAGGTAACAAAGCCTGATTTCTCACAGAAAATAGCGCGTTCTAATTCAGCTATAACAATATAACCCAATACACATAAACCAAAAAAAAAATTATTACACAAACAAAATTTTAAAACAAAATTTACGGTCTTAACTTTAATCAAAAATGGCAAACGTAGTAGCATATCCCGACATAGCACTTGAAAAATTTACCGGTTTAGACCCATCAGAGGACGCACAAGACTTTATCAACCTTATAATAAGAAAAATACAATTCTCTCTCGGAACTAGACCAGCAGCTGACCCTGACCAAGCCGCAGTTTATGATGCTAGGCAGAGAGCACTTTTCGGTTCGGTTTTGCGAGGACCCGCCGCGCAGTGGTTTGAATCATTGAATCCAGCATTAGCGTGGAATGACATCCGAACGCAATTCATAGCCAGGTTTACAGATGAAAAGGATAAGTACAGAAAACGGATTGAAGTAGAAAACTTAAGGAGACAACCAGAAAAGCTAATCAAAAGTTACATACACAGATTAACCAAAACAATAGAAAAAGGTTGGCCGGATCCCGATTTCAATGAAGCCTTCAGAGAGGGAAAAAGTATGGAATATTTTGTTAGAGGACTAACACCACCCGCTCTAAAACAGAAAGCACATCAATTTCTAATCGAAAATGTAGGTGCCACTTGGCAACAACTTAGAGATCATGTATCGACTAAAGATTTGAGTTTTGCAGTGAGCAGTGAATTTACTGGTACATCATCCAACAGCATGGATAACAAATTAGAAATTGAAGGTCTAAAAAATCAGATCAGGGAACTAACAAGTTTAATGAAAGACCACAAAATCAACGCAACATATAATAACAACAACCCCCGAATGAACCAAAATCAAACCAGATTTTGCAAATATTGTCGAAAGTCTGGTCACACAATTGCATACTGCTACAAACGCAAAGAAAATAAAGAACAAAACAAACAGCCTCCGCAAACCAGAGATAAGTTTTCAGATAATTATCGTCAAAACCGAGGTAGATCACCAGGACAGCAAAGTCATTACCCGAACAATAACGATCGAAGAAGAGATAATTATCCAAGTGAAAACAACAGACAACACACTCCTAATTATAGGAATAACTCTCCTCATCCATCCAATTACACTTCATCAAACCGACATCGGTCAGGTAGTTACGACTCTCGAGATAGACAAAATCAGAGAGATTCATACAGGTCTGATAGAAATAGTAGCAGAGATAGACCAAACAGTGAGCAGAGATACAGAAATTATTCAAACGAACGAAGCAATGATTCAAATAGACAAGGTAACAGACCTAACAGTGGCTATAACTCACGAGATAATAGCCGAGAGCGAAGTCCTAAAGTGCACTTCATGAACAATAGCTCTAGTTCCTATTTCAGCGATGATGAAAACAATCATGCTAATTTAAACTAGACCAGTCTCCGTCACCCTCTGAAACTAATAACACTAATAAAATCATCAACAAACATATTTATATTAACTTATACCAACCCGTCTGAGACAAGAATAAAAATAACGGTCTAGAAACCCAGTTCCTTCTTGATACAGGTGCAACCAGTTCTATTATTAACTACTATACATACAGTGAAATATGCAAAACACAAAAATTAGATCTTGTCAAAATAAAAACTAACACTGTAGCCGTTAACGGAGAAAAACTAAAGCTCTTGGGATATATTACTTTCAATTCATCATTCGACATAGAAGGAAAATACAACGTGAAAATAAAAACATGGGTTTCAGCCAAAGACGGATGTAAGCCAAACATTTTGGGAATGGACTTTCTTGATAGCTCTACAAAATCAATTGATATTTCAACACCAAAAATTGAACTAAAAATTTATCCCGGCATTTTCATTTCGCTTAGCAGATATCAAACTAAAAGTTACCCCTATGTTAGTCTCTACAAAACGGTTTTTATGGACATCCAACTTCATCTAGCTCCCCAAACAACTCATGTCATCACCATAAAGCCCACTAACGAATGTTTCCGAAAAGGAACATCCTTTATTATTGGATCAGAGTTACAGAAAAAAGGTATTTATTCCTATAATGTAAGATGTTTCCAAAAGGAAAAGGAGTTACCTATAATGTTAAACAATCCGCAAAATAATAAGGTTGTCATTGCTAAAGGCCCAATAGGTCACACCTTAGAGGACATTCAGATTGAGCCAAAGAAAAACTTTACAGTTGTAGACAATCTTGCTTTTATAGACCATCTTTTGACTAGTGAGACCGATTGGAATCAAGTTTTTCATGTAAGTGAAAATTGTGTTTCTCCAATAATAAAACCTAACTCCGAAAAAACTATTTCAAATCACAAAACTAATAAACAGAAAAAAACTGAAAAACGTAAGCGTGAACAAGACTTTACTGACAATTACGAATTAGAAACTGATTTCAGTGACGATCTAAAAAATTTAAAACCCCACAGTGAAAGAGAGGATAGTTTGCGACCCATTGAGGTTAAACCAGAAATAATTGGCCGATTTTCAGATACAGACCAAACTTTCCTTAAAAAATTTGATTTTAGCCAATCAGACATCTCTGACCAAAAACTGTTACAGTTATTGGAAACACTAGTTCATAACAAAGACGTATACTCACAACATAAATATGATGTTGGAAAAATTAAACAAAAATTCAACGTAAAACTATTGCCCAACGTCACGTTGTCAAAACAAAGACCATCCAAAGTACCCCTTCATTATCAAGAAAAACTAGAAATTCTTTTGGATCAGTTGTGCAAAACAGGTATTATCCGTGAAATGGGAAACGAAAACGAAATGGGTTCCGAGTTCATTAACCCGATAATAATCCTCCCTAAAGGAAATACCATAAAACTCGTAATTGACGCACGCTATCTAAATTCAATTACTGACCTCAGCAGATATTCATGGCCCCTAGAACCAATAGGAAGCCTATTGACTAAGCTCAAAGGGAACTACTTCACTACTAGTGATTTGTGTTCAGCTTACAATCAAGTCCCCCTCACCGAGGAGACAAAACAGTTAGTAAGTTTTGTAATTGGTTCAAAACAGTACACATTTGAAAGAGGTTTTTACGGCCCTTGTGGTCTTCCTAACTTCTTTAGCCGAATAATGACTATTCATTTTGCACCACTAATAAAACGAAAAGAAGCCATAACTTACATTGACGACACTATCATGCAAGCTCAAACTGAAAACGAAATGTTTGAAATTATTGAAAACTACCATTTATTATTAAGAAAAGCAGGTTTAAAAGCGCAACCCGAAAAAACTAAGTTTTTTCTTAGAAAAGTACAGTTCCTTGGCCACATTGTAGGCAAAGAAGGAATTCAACCAGTCAAAAACAGGGTAGCAGATCTCAAAGCCTTGAAATCTCCAGAAAACAAACGTGATGTAATGAGAGTTCTAGGATGCTTAGGGTTCTACAGCATG
This sequence comes from Convolutriloba macropyga, assembly GCF_964194025.1. Classification (NCBI taxonomy): domain Eukaryota; kingdom Metazoa; phylum Xenacoelomorpha; order Acoela; family Convolutidae; genus Convolutriloba; species Convolutriloba macropyga. Next base: position 4,648 of record NW_027451993.1, read on the forward strand.
TACATAAAAAACTTGCATGTAGACTGTAAACCATTCTACGACTTAACCAAAACCGAAACTAAGTTCGAATGGACAGCGGAACATGAAAAACTTTACCAAAGTATAAAAGATCGCATTAGTGAGGACACCATACTAGCTATACCAGACACAAAACATCCTTTTCACGTTCACGTAGACGCCTCCTCAATTGGCGTTGGCTCTATCCTAGTACAGGAATTTCCTGAAGGGAAGAGAATAGTGTCATTTAATTCCAGAATTTACACTAAAGAAGAGCAGAAAATGAGTACCACCGCACGTGAACTATGTGGTGTAATTTCAGCACTTCAAACATACGAGCACTACATAATTGGCTCGCCATTTCCTGTTTATGTTTACACGGACCACAAACCACTAATGTACTTATGGGGAAGACGAGGGAAACTCTCCCATCGTTTTTTTAGATACCAATTAGTGATTTCACAGTTCCAAAACCTAAAAATCATTTGGACTGAAGGAAAGAATCTAGCTTTTCCCGACATTCTAAGTAGAAACGTAAAACTGAAAGATCTTGACAAACATCAACTAAAACACAAAAAAATACCAAAAGACATTTCGTTCTACGACCAGAATGGAAACGAGGAAAAATACTTCGTTCTCCATGACAACGAAAAAGGCAATGCCGACGATTTTTACCCAATACTTAAAGAAACCAAAACAGGTCTAGCAAAGTATACATTCAAAAACGACCAATTGACACAAGAACGTTATAAACCAAGCAAAGCAACAATTTGTGGAGTAACAAATCTTGTCGACTACTTCTCACAAGGTTCTGCAATTAATCATTTCAAAAAATTAAACGATCAAAAACAAACAGCGACTCAAATTGAGACCAATGAATTGGAAAAAACTTCTAACAATTCCTTTTTAAACTCAGGAGAGGCTAATAGCGAAAAAAACTCTCCTTCAAATACAATTATTGAAGCAAATAATGAAAATTTTTGCCAAGTAATTGATGATCCAGACCATGAAATTCTTACTTTTGCTGAAATCTTTGCAGCACAAAATGCAGAAGAGGAACAAAATAAAACTTCCTTAACAAAACAATCACCATTCCCTAAAAAACTTGACGAAAAAATGGATGCTAAAGAATTGATCTTGAAACTAACTTCTTTTGCAAAAAATGTTGATCTAAACACTGAAGTCCTATGTGAAGAACAATTGAAAGACCCAGTATTACAACAAATACGCAAGTTTTTTCTAAGTCAAAACAAAGATCTGAAAACCATTGAAAATCGCCAATCGAAAGCTATAACAAACTATCTCAATAACTTTGAAAATTTATGCATAATTGGAAACCTACTCTGCATCAAAGAACAGACAGACGATCCTAACACTGAACTAATCAAAGTTTGTGTACCAATCTCCCTATTCATCAAAACATTTAATTTGGCCCACGACGATGTGTTAGCAGGACACATTGGTTTAGATAAAACTCTTGCAAACATAAGACGTTTTTTTCACTGGCCCGGAATGTACAAATGGGTTAAGCACCTCATAGCCAGCTGTCTTGACTGTCAAAAAAATAAACAAAAACGGAAAGATATATACGAAGCACCTTTAGAAAAATGGACCGACACAATACCATTTCCTTTTCACACGGTACACATTGATCATAAAGGACCTTTGAACCCACCGTCAAATGGAAAACACCATTGTCTGGTGATTGTAGATTCATTTTCGAGATTTATTCAAGTTTACCCCGTCAGGTCTACGGACGCATTTGACACCATTAAAGCGTTTGAAAAATTTATCCTGTCTTTTGGGATACCTCAAAAATTAGTCTATGATAAAGGTTCAGCGTTTATGAATCAAAACTTCACTAGTTGGATACACGAACTAGGAATCACTCCAGCCCCAAGAACCGCCTTCTCACCATGGACGAATGGAAAAGTTGAAATACAAAACAAACACTTAGGAGCACATTTTAGGATGTTTTTAGAACAAGCCGGAGGAAAATGGGATGAACTTGCCCCGAAGTTTGCTTTTGCTCACAACACAGTACCTAACTCAAGTACAGGAATTTCACCGTATGAAATTATCTTTGGTCAAAAACCTCAAATTCCACTCTCACTAAAATTAGGATTATTAAGAAATTCAAACCTCACATGCAATTCTGACTTCTGTAAAGATCTACCATTACATAGACACACACTGCAAAAATCTGACAACAAAGAAATTGACAAATTGTTGAAGCCAAAAATAGAATCTTCACTACTAAGCCGTGAAAACCAATTTAAACAAATTTACAATAGCACTTATAAACACAGCCTAGCTCACAACGCAAAGGCACATAAACATCGAAATAAACACAAATTGGGTAAACAACTAGAAATTGGACAAAAGGTTCTGATGGAAAACCACAGCATAGAATTAGGCAAACCAAAAAAACTCCAAGAGCTCAGGTCAGGCCCATATACGGTAGTAAAGAAAATTACAAACGTGAATTACGAAATAGAGCTTGATAACGACAAAAGGGTTAGAAAGGTTGCACATAGAAATCATCTTGTTGAATACTACCCGGCAGAAGAGACACTTCCAGATCTAACAGTTGAATATGGTATCAATAACGATTCCTTAGAAACCTTCTACGAAAACTTGAGGAGTTCCCAACTAAAAAAACTAAACACACCTGTCAACAGATATTCCCTTCAAATTCCTATGCAAACAGAATTCTGGCCTATCACCGACTTTGATCGAACCCCTGTTGATTTAGATAAAACACCAACAAATTTTGACTCAGGCTTCATAGAAGGAAGCTCCTCTGGCGCAGTAAATGAACATCTCACTAATAGGAATATTGAAGTGATTAGGGAAAGAACAAGGAGTTCAACACCACATTCACATGGGCAAATCATACGCCAAACTAACCCAGAATTTAGTCCATTGCGTTCCAGTAACCCTCATAATAATACTATGCCTAATCCAAGTAACAATGCGGAAAATCGAAGAGTGTCAAACAGAAGAAAACAACAGACTAGCCGATATCAGGCTGGCTTCACTTAGTTTTATATGTTTCAGGTAACGGACAGACAAGTCCAACATTACTGGACAAAGTCACAAACCTTTATTTTTACCTATTTTTTTTACTTCTTTTATAATTCACATTAGCCAAAGTTAGAGATAATCAGACATCTCTACGCAAAAAAAAAAAATTTAAATAAATAAATAAATTCTAAAATAAAGTAAGCAAACTTAAAATGCTTAAAATTCCTAAAAATTTTATACTTGTCTTAAAATTTATTTCTTTTATTTCCTGCCTTCCCTCACAGTTTGACCAAAAAATAGACGAGCTCAATGATGTGTCGCACAAGTTGCGAGTTATACATTATGATTGCTCTCAAATGAAAGAAAACAAAATGTACTCTTTAAACCAGGTAGCGCCATGTAGTATCAGCCCTGAAAACATTGACATGCGCAACGTTAGAGTAACTATTTATCAACGTTCTTATCGCACATTCGTAAAAGCTGTTATGTGTTCCGTTAGTGTGAATGTTTTAAAATATCACTGCGGTATGTTTTCTCATTCATCAATTGTCCATGACGCACCCTTAATTACCTATCATCTAATTGTCTCACCAGAACAATGCAAACAAGCGAACAGAACGGGAAAACTTACGGTTAACGACTTTCAAGATAAATTTGACATGAAATTGAACTAAACAATAGGAAAATTTCATACAAAAACTATGGAGCCGACCTCGAGGACGATTCATCGACCTCATGCGACGATAGTGGCGATATAAGCCATTACTCTTTTGAAACTCTAATGCAGGAAATTTCGTTAGAAGTTAATGTTCAAGACAAGTCAGTCTACAACACCCAAGGGCAGAAACTGCCGTGTGCATTGCACGAAGGAGGATGTGATTCCACATCTTTAGATCCATTTGCATACTCTTGGGACATTCCCGAGAATTGTCTTGTTTTCAAAAAATTTACCCAAGATGCCAAAATGATAAAACATGACATTGAAGCCGGAAATCCTAAGTACTTTATTGTTAGCGACGAAAAATCAGAAGTTCCGTATACAGGTCCAGGAACCCATAAACCTGCCCAAATGGATATTAAGTTGCGAGTCTTAGACCAATCTGAAACATTGTGCGGTAAACCAGAACCTTTGTACAAAACTAATTTGGAGTCTCTTTTTGTTTCTTATTCAGGTGGCTTTAATATGAGGACTGGCAAACCTAATGATTTAAAAAGTGAACATAGTTATCACAAAGTTACGGTAGCATCCGGTACAGAACTGAGTTGGAACGGGTACACTAGAAAGGTAAAAGATGACCCTCATCACTCTCCTTCACATACACCCTGGGCCCATGTAGGTGAAGACGAGCTAGATTATGAGGTTCACTTAGCCGCTAAGCTGGATTACATTATTTATCACAACTATTTGAGGATCAAGCAATCCTGGCATAATGTTATTATGAATCAGTGCGAACTTGATAGAACTCAAAAACAAACGATTTTAATGTTAGCCCTTCAAAACAATAGGCTAGCTGGTTATATGCTAACAGGCAACCGGTCTATGTTTCTGGACACGGACGGTAGCATCGGTTGGCTATACCACTGCCCAAAGAAAAACTCGCCATTAAAAGTTCTCGAACGCTGCTACGATCGTATTCCTATTCATTATAATGATCGAACAATGTTCGTCGATCCTATTACTAGGCAAACATTTCCTTTTGCCAATGAAGTAAAATGCGTTGGAGGTTATAAAAATGCCTACCAACTTGACCTAGATAATGAAAAATCTTGGTACCATTTGATGCCTGCCCCTATTCCATTCAAAACTCCTTTCTTGTTCTCACCGCTTTCAATTGGCCATATCATAAATTCAGTTGGCTATGAATCCCAACGCGCAGGTATCTATACTCCTAACCAATTAAAAGATTTTTGGGACAACATTCTGCACAGTTCCGCTTCCAAATCAGTACTTCAAAAAATTTCACATGAAGTTCTAAGTTCGAGGGAAATTGACTACAGTGAGAAAGATATCTATTCCTCAGCAATGGGAATAAATCGTCAAATTTATCTCGATTCCCTACTGTCCCCGAACTACTTCGTGACACAATTTACGGGAACATTTGGTATAATAACGTATTATCTGGAAAAACTTGGTATTTATTTTGCAGTTTTCCTATGCATAAAATTCATACTTGACGTGATTACCACAATGCTAAGAGCTTTCGAAATTCACAAAATGTCAAACAGAACCATAGGGTTTTGGAAAATTCTCTTAGGAGCAACATACAACCTATTTGTACTTTCTGTTTTCACTTCAATCTTTTCCGAAGGAAAACCTACACCATCCGTACCATCACGACAAAGAAGAGTAAGCTCAAACTATAATATCGATGAAGAAAACTATCATGAGTATAGTTCAACCCAACAAAATTACGCTCTAATTGAAACCAAAATAGATGAAAACAAAAAACTTTACCCTCCTGTTCCGCAAATAACGGGAAACGTTATTGCCCCTCCATAACTTAATAAAAAAAAATAAATAAATAAATAAATAAATAAATAAATTAATTAAATAAATAAATAAATTAAAAAAAAAACACTTATATCTTTGTTTAGGTGATGACTTCCCTTCAATTATGAAACCATTGTTTATTCGACAACCAAATCAATTGTTCATTCGTTTTGAAGGATATACAGGACAGATAATATTTTCTCACCTGCCTTTGCTTCACAGTATTATTCATATTAGAGTAGCTTCATTTCATTTCAAAGATCTTTTAGATATAATTGTTTATCCCAGTAACCCTAATTATTTTAAGCTTTTAAGAGCGTTTATTGACTTTAGCATAACATTCATTGACATCGGAGTAGACTTTGACTACTACGCGGACAAGATCAATCCGATTTACGGATATTTATAAAAATTTATCTTTAGAATGATTTTATACGACAATTTAAGCCTATTTCAATTTTACATGTATATGACTATAGCCATTGTAACAACTGTTATAGTTATTAATTTCGTATTCTACGATATCGAATTTGTGTGCGTTTATACTTCCTTTTTAGATTTTGTTTTTATAATTTTATTAATCATAACACTGACATTTAAAACCAATTTTTTTCCGGAACCATATCATAGTATACTTGATTGCGTCTTAATACTGATAGTCTCTCCAGTTTTATACAAGATTGCTTTATACCAAATATTTTTTGTAAAAAAATTAAGCTCAACTAATGCACTTCCTTTATAAGGGTCAATTGGTGTCAATAGTCGGCTTTTCCAGAACATTTTCTTCAGAAAATAATATATTGACCCCTCAACTAATAGTCGAGTTCGACTACTGGGACACTTGCGAGACAGGATTTATAACCCTGACACCAAACTCTAATCACTGGCATTTCTTTGTATTTCTCGCTAATCTAAATCCCACTTTTTGGCCGGACAACCTTGATGACTTATAATAGGTAACTAATTCCCAAAAATGTTCCTTCTGAACGGAAAATTAGTGGAGATTGTACGCTTCCAGCGCACTTTTGAATCATACCCCCTCCTAACTCCCTTCATAATAATCGACGTTCAAGAAATTGACTCCAATGATTCTTGGCAAATGTCAGTTTATCCAACATCACCATATTGGAATTATTCTTCTTCATTATGGAGAACGCCCCATGTGTTCCAAAATCGCTAGACTCAGAATCCTTAATCCTAAATTAAAGATTGTTGATAAGAAATGATACTACCGTATCAGAATAAGTTAGTACAGATACAATTTTTTCAGAGATCTTTCACAAAAGTAGACAATAACGCACTAGTACCTACGTTGATAATCCATTTTGAATATTTAGACTCCTGGGAAGACGGATACGTTACAGTCCTGCCAACTTCCCCCTTTTGGTACTTTTTTCTTACCTTGTCAACATCTGTCTCCACCACACTTCCATTTAATCTTGATAAAATCTGACCCTCTGTTTACTTCGATTCCTTTTTTCTCCTTTTGAACGCAAAAATGTATTTTTTTAATAAAGAACGTTTAGTTAGAATCACGTATCTCCAGAAATCCTTCGATCTTATTTGCCCTGGCCTTCAAGATGTAGAACCATGTATCATTGTTTATTACGAAGATCAGGAAACAAGCCAAAAGGGAAACCTTAAAGTACGCCCCAACGACACGCAGTGGAAATTCTTCCTGTGCCTTGTCGATTTGAAGGACACTTTTCCAATTACTATCCACAGCCTTTTTTAAATAACACTTTAAATTTATGTCTGCTATTCTAAGTTATGTAAATAATTGGTTCTTTCCCAAATCCTCTCTTACTGACGAAAATGTTGTTGAATGCCCCATTTGTTACACATCCTGCAAGAAATTTAAGAAAATGCACGCAAATTCCAAAAATCAGCCCCCTCATTTTGCTTGCATCCCTTGTCGACAACAGTTATTTGAATATTGGGACCATCCCAATTGCCCCGTTTGCAACCAGCCAATATACACATCCAGTTATAGTTACTATTTCCGATGCGATCTTTGTGGACAAACCAAGAAGGAGGTAGCCGAAACTTACCTTAGCCATTTCAAGACCCACAAAGACCACATTTTTTGCACAGAATGTATCAAGACCCTCAAATCCTGTCCTGTGTGTAACTACCCGATTACCCCCGACAATCCTTGGAGTTAAACCCAACCTGGTAAGTAAAACATTCAAGCCATTTAAGATGGGAAATAAAAACACAACCCCTTTCCAACCTTTGATCAATACACCCACTGGAATCGTATGTCCAATTTGTTTTAAGATTTGTAAGCGTTTTGAAAAACTTCACCCCACAAACGGTGATCAAGACCATTTTGTATGTTTTAGCTGTTATCGAGAATTGATAGCAAATAAAAGAAATACACATTGCCCACTGTGTAAAACAAAAATGTACCCCTTTCCCATTGTTTTTTATTATCAATGTGACTTATGCTATAGGATCAAAACCCAGTTATCTTTAAATCATTCAACTCATCTTTTATCGCACCCTAACTATAGTTTCTGTAATATTTGCATTTCAAATAGTCCGTCATGTCCTGTATGCAACAAAACTATTTAGCTTGAGCAAAATTCTTAAGAATAGCAGGTTTAGCGATAATTTTTTTTTCCTCTCGGAACAATACAAAACAACGGAAAATTGGTGTTAACGATTATTCCTTATGCCCGCAACACCACTACGGCTTAAAAAAATAAAAATTTCCGCTTATACCGCTCTGGTTTCTTTTCTTTCTTTCATCATGATTCTACCCCTAATACTCCTCATTTTGCACGCTCTGATTCATGCCTTCCTATTTTTCTTTGCGGAAGAATTAGAGCTCATTCTTTGGGTAATAGTCTTTGGTTCCTTCTAATTCTTTCTTTTACCGTGGTGGGATTGCATTTAGCAAATAATAAGACCACCAGCTAGTTTATAATAACAAAAAGCATTTAGCTAAAAATTAACTTTCAGCGTTAAACTCTTCTCTAGTCCCTCAACTTCAGCACCAAACGAGTTAGTCCAACACCCAGCAAAGAAGATGTCCAACTGTCAACCCGAAGGATACGACCCAATAACAAATTGGAATATTCACCACGAGTCTGCAACGGCAACAATGCCAGACCACAGTGGAAGAGCAATCCGACTCTCCAATATTGACGACCTCCTAACCGAACAAGATCACAGAAACATAAAATTATGTTTGGAAACACAAAAAGTTAGAGAGGATCAGCTGAATACCGAAAACCCCAGATTCGTGAATAATTTAAAGTACAGCCTCAAACCGGAATTTAACAGTTTTAGAGTAGAAGGGAAGACAACAATAACCAACAAATGTCTAAAAACCGTGCATGAAGTTCCTGTTTCAGAGGTTCCAGTAATTAACGTATTCCCCCTCCCAAGCTCAAAGAACGTGTGGAGGATAAAAGATCGCGATGTGAAAAATAGGAGCTACATTCTGTACAACAAAAATCTATGCACGTACTTAAAAGCTCCTTATGAAGCAATAACAGCCTTCCCTGATGAAGAGAACGGGCAATATGAGTTAACAAATGCAGCCCTCATAACAGAAAACTCTACATTCCGGCAACAACTTTTCCAACGAGAACTAGAGGTAGAAGATTTACAACTCCAATTAGAACAGCTGAAATTGGAAAGGAAAACGACCGGCGCGGCAAGCAACGATTATTGGCGCCGTCAATATTTGATATCGAATCGCCTCAGATGCCAGGGCGAAGATAACACGGTCAAGCTTGCAAGGTCGTACGCCACAACAAATCTCGAACTATCTGCAAAAGCAAGAAAAGCTGAGCAGCAGATAGCAGTATTAGAGAAGAAAAATCGTCAGCTAGAACAAAAACTAGAAGAAGCAAAGAACAAGTCCAAAAAACTTAAACGAAAAATGGCTCAGAGCGAAAACTAAAAATTTGGTATACTCAAGGTGATGGTTTATATTTTAAATGTTCACTAATACTTTTTAATACCGATCATGTACAACTGATGTAGTAAATCTTTCTTCGTTCTTAAAATCGGGGTGAGCTGTAACCGTAGAAACACCTTTCTAGTTCACTTTTAAAACCTTCCAAGGTCACAAAAAGTTGAGTTAGAGTTGATTCACACTTGAAAACTTTGGCTCCGTGGTTCTTGCACCATATGGTACTTTCTACCACAAACATAAAAGAAGCAGCTACTGGAGAACCAACTGCCACTTAAAAAAAACAGCAAACTTGGTGAATAAATACTGAATCACCAAATGGTGTGTTATTTTCATCCCGCAACGTCAGATGTCGTCAACCATCTGACGTGGCGCAGATGGTTCTCTCTCGAAACGAAGTGGAGAGAGAGAAATCTCTGAATTGAAAAAACAGAACACACCGAGAATCTTGAAAATCAGTTGGCAGAAAAACTGTTAAAAAATAGCCAAATTTTTGACTTGTAAAACTCTACTTACTTCCGCACATTCTCCTCACAAACAAACTCTCAGACTAAACTTTAGTTTTTTTTCTAAAATCTAATCCGACCGTCCTGAAACTAAACTGGTAAGCCAAACTTAGTATAGCTCATAAGTTCCAGCTATCCCCGCTGATTTGAGAACGAAGAGCCTTTTATAGATGTTCAATATTATAGCTTTATATTTTAAATATTATTAGATTGGAACGGGTTTTCTAACTGTATACATAACTTGGTGAATTAATAACTTATTTAACCACATTAGTAATTTAACTGAGACTTATACGCACTAATCGGTAAACCAAGAGCGATAACACAGCGATTGGTTTACTTTATCATTTTCGAGGTTGTGGACAATTCGGATATATTCTGGATACAGCCCCGATTATGATAATAGCACTGTTCACAAGAAAAAATTCTTTGAATTTGATCCCAAGTAATTACAAACGAATTTCTGGAAAAAAAATTAATTGCATGCTTAAAATGATTTTTTTCCACAAAACGCAAATTTTATTGAAATTCGTATTCTCGGACACTGTCTATTTAATGTTAGAAAGTTTCATTTGACTACAGTACGGCGCCGTATTAATTTTCACAGGACATGAAATTTTTCTATGAAATGCTTTCTTTAACCTCTCTTAAACAGAATTCTGAACTTTTAGCCCTTCTATGGCAAATTTTCGTTTTTCCTGGAATTCTATTACAATAATTTCACACTTTCAAATTCGAGGATTTTTTGATTTATTTAAAATTTCTCGGCATCGCGCCACAAAATGTTGTCTTAAAGTTTGAAAAAAAACAAGCGAAAGTCCCAAATTAGCTTAAAACACATACTAATAACCTAATAAGCAGTGGCCATTAATACTAAGAGCCAGTGTTCTATACTAATTTGGAACTTCCATTTTTTTTAAATTTTACTCCACAAAACACCAAAACAATATTTTTATCCATCTTGTCTTAATACTGCATTTGTGTAAGCGATGTTTCAGATGCTTTTTGTGAATATTTTTGCGTTTCCACGTGTTTCTAGCCTTATTTTATGGCGAGCAGGCAAATTTGTTTTGCAGCTTTTTCGACAGTTAGCCGTCTGTGTACTGAAAGCAATGGAGTGTGGAAATTTTGTGAGGAAGTGCTGAAAATTTGGATAATTTCAAAACTATGCAAGAATTCCCATGCGATGAGCGGATTAAAAATCTTACAAGAGTCTTACATGATAATTCAAAAATTGGAAGATTCTTGCTAGAATCTTGCAAGATATCAATCCAAGCAAAAAAATAAATGCGGGTACTAATGATTTAGAAATCACTTATAATTGTTGTTTGTTAAAAACGTAAACCCCCGCCCTTCTTTTTGACCCCTTCGAGCATTAGTCTTTTCTGTTAGAATCTTCGTTTTTTTTCTGTGCTGGCTAGGTTAGGTGTGCTCCTTATGGATTTCATTAATGAGCTAACTCTAGTTGTCAAAGTCTCATGAAAATTCTAACACGAGTTTTCTGCTGCGAAAATAGGCACGCCTTCTCTGGTGGCCCTCTTTCTCGAGCATATGAATAGGAAAACTTGCAAGCTTTTCGGTTCATTTTGCTTTGTTTCAGACTCATCTTTTTTTGAGCTGCATTGCTCTTTTTTGGCGACTATAGCCACTTTTTTTGTGTCCGAAACTTTCACGTGGTACCATCATTGCAGCCAACATTGGTCAGGCTATGGTCAACCTGAAGCTATGGTTAAGCAAGAGCTAACTTTCACACAGACAGCTTCACCGAGGCAGGGGATTGTATTCTCAATCATTGGTGTGTGAACCACATACCTTACCTCTCGTCTATCACGCCACTTGATACCCGTATGCATTCACTTTCAATATTTCTACGAAAATACTTGCAAGTTTTCCAATTCGTGGATCTCTAAGTTATGAAATAATTGCTTTGTACGTGTGCCCATTTTTATTAAGTGTTGATCATATGTAAAGGTTGTCCTAACAAGGCGTTTGTTTAATTGTGTAAGAATTGTGGTTTGTGTGTGTGAAGGGTAGTTGAAACTTAATTTTGAACTCATTCCGTGTATTGTTTGCAGAGTTGAAACGCTTCCATAGCCTTTCGTACAAAACTATCACCCTATATCCACTGATACTTCAACCCGGTGATCTAGCTCAACCTTTGACGAACTGTTTTTGATTTCTCCAGCAAAATTTGAACCCTATCAATTTAGGTTTATGACTAGCAATAACTAAAACTAACTGTTTCGAGCAATTCGCTGCAGAAGTTTGCCCTGTTGCGACACCAGACTGTCAAAATCCTCAGCATTTGTCCCCATTTCGAATCAATCTTCAAGCTAAACTATTGAACAACAATGAAAGTACCGAAAGATTTCACTAGAGTGACTTAAAAGTCAACACCAGCCATCTAACTAACTAACTAACTAGCTATTGAACGATTTAGTTTCGAATAAGCAAGGCATTGTATATTTCTATATTGGATTTAGAGTCATTTGAAGTAATGATGTTGGTTATGAATTTGATGTAGCGAGTTATAAATGGTATATGATAAGTGTTTGCCTTGCCACTGTTTGCCTTTCAATTGAAGTTGTAATTCGAAAGTTTTCACTACTCGAAACATTTTATAACTCAGTCAATGTAGAAACAAGGCTAGTAGCTATTTCATAGCAATTATATAAAAACTATTAATGGAAACGGCGCCCAAACTAACGATTTTATTTGAACGATGATTGACAATTTGATATCAAGCTTAGCTTCAATTTTCTATTCAGGTTTGGGGAACTTGTAAAAGATCAGACAGGCTAATATCAGCACCGGCAGTGTGGCAGAGGTTGAGCTCTCAAATCAAAATCCGCTAAGTCTGCAAAATACTCTACGGTACCAGAAAGCTACGCAGAACACAATTGGTGCTCTTTGAGCGTTACCTTTGCTCAAAAAGTTTGATTTGTGATAAGGAGTGAAGACAGGCGTGGAATTTTTAGGTTTAAAACGGGTAGTCATTCCCGTTTTCTCCGCTTACATAGAAAATATGGTTAAGCTGCTTTGTTCTTTTAAAAAACAACAGCAAAGATTAAAATCGAGATATAGCCTGCATATACAAACTATATTAAGAAAGTAACAGGCTCAATAGTCTCAATTACACGAATTGTGCGCGTTCTTCGAAGAATCTGAAACGATATTTCTTGACAAAAAGAAGATTTAAGAAAATGTTTCAATGTGTCAACGGAAAATTTGCATGATATAATGCAACACGCGTTTCATTTTTTTTGTTTATGAAAAGCAGAATCAGTCTCTTTTCCAATCGATGTTTCCTTGGTTTTTTTTTTTGTAGAAAATAAAAAACTTTGATAGATTTTTGCATTATGAGCGAAAGCATAAAATAAAAATAGTTGCAAAAAAATGATTTTATAACGAATGTAGCCATAACCAGAGCGTGTATTGATTTGTAATATTTCTATTTCTATTTTTCGCGTCAACCGGATCCTGTTTTATTTGAGCTAGAAACATTTATTTCTACTGATTCATTCTTTATGTGCGTTCTTTACTTTTTAACCACTGCTCTGTTTCACCAATAACTTACAATTGTTTATCTGAATAATATGGCAATGAAATGAAAAATTGTCATACACAGCCTCGTAATTTTGTTTTAATTTACATTTGGCTTATAACTATGGGCTAAAGTGACTGTTATCCTAAATTTGTACATAAGTTTCTAGAAAAAGCAGTTTTTTCAAAAACCATTGCCGCTAGTTTGCATTGTTTTTATACAAGAGTACTGAGAAAACAAAATGAAACAACTTTGTTTTATATCCCTATTCACTAAAAGAACAGAAGGAATCAAATATGATTTAAGAAGATGAGTTCTTCTGCAAGTTTTCCTGCAAACCGAAAGTAAATATTAATGTTTCTACTATTAATTTTGAAAAAAAAACCATGCATATTATTCTGATTATAACCCTATGGTTAGATATTCACATGCTTTTGAATGTTCAGCAATTTATTCACAGTATCAGTTTTGTTAATAATATAGTAATCGTGACATTGTGGCTGTTCCTTCTCATAGGTAAAATAAGGATTTTAAGACTCCTATTTGTCTAATGGCGGCTACATTCTTGTGCTGATCGAGCAAAATTTTGGCTGAAACAATATTAAAGCAAGTTTCTACTGTTAAATTTTCTTAATGGAGAGAAAAAAATTTTCTATTTTTGAAACCTTTCCAGGATCAGAAGTTTGTTCCTCCACTTCGTTTTCGTTCTTTTTTTATATTAATTTGGCTTACTCTCTTGTTATGTCTGGCGTTTTGGCGACTGATAAACATTTTAAATTTTTCGGATGTTTCCCAGTGTTTTATATCTGTTTATAGGTTCATTAACCTAACTTTTGAAATAAGCAATTCGGCTGGTAGGATACGATCCTTAATGAGAAGATCGTTGGAGTAGTCAAATTTTTATTCCGCAGTTAATTAGTCTGTATATGCGGTTGATGTTTTATGCTGTAAAAGTTTCAGGGAATATTCCACTGGAAAAACAGATGAGAGAGTACAACTGACTTGCACCCATTAACCCTTACCTTTTAAAAAACATGATTTCTTACAAGATACAAATAAAAACAAAATGCATTGGCAAATTTGCTGAAATCTGTGATAAGGTGATTTTTAGAGGTTAGGTTTGAATCAATTCATACTCCAAGATAACGACAAGCATGAGCTCGTTTGATAAATTCACCTTTAAAGTAAGCTGTGGATCAGAAATAGTACGTTTTGTATCGATTAACGTCTCTAATCTATCATCTTTTAATGTGAGTCGCTTCTCTGTCAGTTGTATAACTTTTTGATCAAATATTTTTTTACAATTTTTAATTGATTACTTCAATTACTTTCAAACTTTTATACAAAACTAAGGTCATTCGCAAATTTAACAACTTGATTTTCACTTTCCAATCATTCAAAAAATTTCTTGACATAGAACCGAAAAGTAGGAACTCCTCGTAAAGTTTCTTGTGGACCACAATGATTAATAGTTATTTTAACTGATAAGTCCATAGCCAATTTTACGCATTGTGTTCCATTTATGAGAAAACGTTTGAGGAGTAAAATTGTTGATTGACAGAGATTGAAATTTTCAGCCTGCTTCAGAAAGATCTCATGTTACATTGATTGAAAGATTTCACAAGATCCAAGACCACAGCACCTGTGTCGTGGTTATGCCAAAATTTTTTCTTACCAATTTTTTCCCAATGAAATTACATTTCTATTTTGAGATTTGAAATTTCTTTAAAGACATCTGAAAATTGACTTTATGCTTTTTTAATTTTCTATTTACAAGGTTGCGATACTTTTCAAATGGTGCAAAAGAATCAGCACTTTGTGTCAATTTAAAGTCATTGAAGAGACGATGTTTCTCAAAAACAAACGGTTTAAATTTTTTGTTACTCAGGGTTTATCTGAAGATGATTTCTTTTAGTGCGCTTTTGTTAGTCCGTTTATCTCGAATTTTCTCAAAAAATTTATGTTAAACTCTGAAACTATTTCATTGCAGTTTCTTCGTTGATAAACTGTTCTCCAATCTGCAACACTCAGATTTCTATTAAAATTTTGAGCAAATTTTTTAAAATCTCGCTTCATAAAATTTTGCTTATTTCCTAACAAAAAAGTTTTCTCTGAAAAAAAAATACTTTAAAAGGATCAATTTTGAAAAGAGGCCAGCAAATTTTCCAACTTTTGACGTCCTCATTAGTAAAAAGTGATCTATCAAGCTTCTATTATCGTTGCATGTGCGTTAAGGAATCGCAGTGTCAGATAACTGTTATTTTTGTCCCACCGCAAAAAATGAAGACCTTTTTGTCCATTTATGCTCCACCTATTAACGCTATAATCAAGAGAAAAAACAAAATTATCTCTACTTGAGAGTGCGTTAGAAATTTTGGGACCTAATTTGTCAAAGAAGCAGTTAACCAGACTTTATTGTGGACAATAGCAGACGCTAAGCAGACATGTTGTCACTATGTGACTGACCAGTTTCAGCCACAACGTTTCGCAAAAACTTCTGATCAGCTAGCTTAAAATCTCTTCTGCGTTTGAAAATTAATTTCTAAGGAATCCATATTCCTACACACACACCAATAGCTGATTCTGCTTGACGAGACCCATTTTTATGCATAAAAATTATGATCAGCGTCGAGATTTTTACTTAAGCTTTTTTCATCGCTCGTCAGAGTTTCAGTTACTATAGCAATAGTTTCCGAGTCCAGATGCTGATGCTTTTTCTTGATACTTCTTTTGTATGCTACAAGCATTGAAAAAATAATATAAATTTTAAAAAATTGCCATTTTGAGCACCAAACAAAGCATCATCCAAAGAAGAAATGTTTTGAAGCAACAAAGGGTCCAGGATTTTTCTCTATGTCACTACAAAGACATTTTTAAGAAAAAGTGAAACGGTACGAAGAGCCGCAATGTAAAAAAAATCAACACATTTTCAAAATAATCTTTTTAAATTTTAACCTGAGTTAAGTAACGTTGCTTAATGTATACATGGTATTTCAGGTTTTGCTAAAAAACAGAAGTTCAATATAGATGGCTTTACAAAATCATGTCAAAACTGTTACTCAACTCAAATAAAGTTCAAATTTTTTTGCAATTTCCAATGTTGCACTATTTTTTTTTACATAGCAACTATCTTAGCAAACCAATTTGCAAATAGCAACACGATAATGTTTGAGTTTTAGCATACATTTCAACTACTTTTTAAGTAGTGTTGCTGCCTTTGCGTTTGTGTTGAGATGTGCCATTAAAAATTTTGTTTTTGCTGCAGGGGAATAGCAATCATCTTGATGAGAATTATCTTCTATTGTTACAGATGAACATGAGTGGATTGCAATCTGCCTCGAATTTTCATGATGATTTTTTTCCGAAAAGTACTATCAGATATCACTACATGCTTGGCAAATCTGGGTATAATTTTTGGTTGGTAAATATTCAGTGGATGATCAACGAGATTGTTGCTTTTTGACGTCTCATGTCTCTCAAGTAAAAATTAGCTTCTGATTTTGATTTTTGAGCTTTGAAAATATTTTTTCTATGCGATCAATAGTTTCTTTTTGATGTCCGAGAGTTAATTTTTGAATTTAATAATTAAGAAGATCTTTATCAGTATTTGTTATGATAATATATTTTTCCTGTATTTCTTCATGGGTCTCTCGCAATTAGTTCTCCTTTATTGCATTTCTTGAGAACTTTTTTCAAAACATGGTTTCAACGCGTTTTTCCCTAGTTCCCTAGTTGTGAAAAAAAAGCATTTTACTTTTTGTTTTCGACCTGAAAATGAATTTAAAAATTTGACTCAAGTTAAAACTAGAATGATCTCACAAGTGATGAAACAAGCAGAATGCCCAATGTGAAATTTAGTTCCTCACTGTATGCGATGTTTTTTGAAAAAAAAAACGAAAAATGATCGAGATGGATTCAAAAACAAAATATTTTTTTGATAGTCGTATAGTAGAATACCCAACAACTGCGAGATTTCAATGTAAAAGAATATCCAAAAAAGCTCCAACTTCCGAGAAAAAAGATCAAACAAAAACGTGTGTATGATGTGTTTAGATTGCTCGGAATCGAATCCTAAAAGAACCGAAAAACACGAAGCAAAAAATGGTTTATCAATACAGTTGACTTCCCATTTTTGCTTCTGTGTAATGATTGATCTCGTGCTTTTATACAACGCAAAATTAGTACAGCCTCATCTAAAGCGTTTCTATGAAGCAGCAGTGAACAAAAGTAATAGCTGATTTTCGGGATTGAGATTTCGTCAGAACTATAATTGATGTGATTTGTTTCTCAAACTTTTGCAAAACGAACTCATCGAACTCTTTCAGACTCTTGAAAACATTGACACTTCATGAGAGTTCAGCTGGCTTGATTTTATGAAATGTTTTCTGCAATTTTGACACAATTTTGAATCTTAAAGCAAATCTTTTTCAATATCATAACATGGACTATTATTTAGATTTGCCAAATCTTCATAAAGAACTGATGTCAGATTTGAAAGTCTTTGTTAAGAAATGTAAAAGACCCATAAGGTAAAGAGGTACAGATGATCAAGGTTCTAAATTCATAAGGACATAACGCTTGCAATTTTCCTTGCTCTTTGATGAATTTGACTTGACTCAGGACTGAAACTGTATCTATCTATCCCCTCACATCACCGCAGTGAGCATATTAGTTCCGAATTGAATGGTTTTTTTTTGTTCAGTCAATTTTGGCTGATCGATATATTCATCGTAGAGAAATGTGAGTGGTATCATTAAAAAGCTCGTCCAGCGTAGAATTTGAAATTAATAAGATTTTTCTGAATTTCGTATTTTTCGAGGATTTATCGAGGTTTAAAGTTTGTGAACACGTGATATTTGAATGATTTTGTTCAATTTAGCGAAATTGTTATTCAAATTAAAGCCTTTCTATAAAAATATTATGTCAAAATTACATTTCACGCTACAAATGAATCATATTTGTGCTACCAATAGACCGATAAAATGACTAGTTCTGGTCTCATGGTGAAGTTTACTATAAAAAAGTCGAGTTCAATTCGAGAGCTGTTTTTTTAGAAAAATTTTCCTACTCATTATTGTCATTTTAGTCATTTAGAGACTAGTCATTTTTCTATAGAGGTTGGGTTAGTTTACTGTAAAGGATTTACAGTAAACTGATACCCAATGAACAAAATATTTGTTCTCAAGGGATCACTCATGTGTTTATTATTCAACTCTGAGTTTTTGAAATATTTAATGAAATTTTGATTTTCTTTTTGAGATCTTAATAAATTTTGGGAGTTGTATGGCAGAGACTCACTATCTACAAAGGCGATTGACTTCCTAATGCATTAGGTAAAACTATATAGTTCTGTGACTGGACAGCCAATGGCTGCTAAGACTTTAAAAAACAATTTTCCGAATTGCTTTGAACTTTAGACAATATTAAACTTATTTTCATGAACAGTAGGTCAGTCTTAGTAATGACAAGAGCACGTTTCTTTTAAAGCAACCATATTAATCATTTTAGTGGTTTTTTCTGCTAACTATGTATTTTATGACTTTAACAACACAAGTTTTCATAATTAAAACAAAATTTCGGATTTTTTTGTAATTTTGGTTCTTTGTAAATCTAATCTCAATATCCTAATATTGATAGTACATGTTAGCTTAGAGAAGACGTCCAATGGATCATATATAAAATTTTCAGAGAAAAGGTTGCGGTTTAAAAGGCTTCCACACTTTCATTCTCTTTCTGCTGATTTTTTTTGGTTTTTCCCTGTATTTGTCGTTGTTTTCAAAACCATCGGACTTATTTTTATGTCTTATTGATAAAATATTGATGACAAACTTTCGCGTCTTCCTATCGAGTCATAACGTAGCGTATTTTTTGGATTACAATGAAAGCTCTTGAGTTTAATGGCTGTTAACACTTTAAAAAAAAAATTCGGAACTATATTGGACATTAACCAACCTTTAATTTATTTGGTGAACTCTAGGTCAGTCTCAGTAATGACAAGACTTTCATCATTTCTACTGCAACTAAAACCAACCTTTTGGTAAGCGGTTTTAACCTCCAGCAATTGGTTTTATGACTTCAATAACACGAGTTTTCATAACTTTTTTATTTTTGGACATTTTTTGTAAATTTGATTACATTTCAATTTTATCACACTATCCTAATATTCATAGTTCCCAGTGGCTTAGAGGAGACTTTAAATTGATCAAAGATAATTTTTTTTGGTTTAAATGGCTCCGACACTTTCTCGAACTTTTCTACAGAATTTTTGGTTTTTGCCTGCTTTTGTTGTTGTTTTCATAATCATAGGACTTATTGTGATGTCTTATTGATGATTTAGGATTGACCAATATCTTTATATTCGCATTGAGGAATACATTTGCGTATTTATAGACTATCGCTGACAGGTCTCGAATTTAGTGGCTGTTAAGACTTTTAAAAAAATCATTTTTTTTTTGAACATCAACCTTTAATAAACCTACTTCCACGAACTGTAAGTCAATCTCAGTAAAGACAGAACCCCTCTCCTGTTTATTGCATACAAAATAAATCTGTTAGTGGTTTTGACTACTAACTTTGGTTTTTATGATTTCGATGTCACGAGTTTTCATAATTTCAAAAAAAAATTGGCTCTTTTTTGTAATTTTCGATCCTTTTGAAGTGTTAGCGCATTAACCCAGCATTGATAGTTCCCATTGGCTTAGAGAAGACGTCCAATGGTTCACATAGATAATGGTTACAGAAAAACTTTTATGGTTTCAATGGCTTCGACACTTGCTTCTTGCTCTTTTCTAACGAATTTTTGGTTTTTGCATGTATTTGTTGTTGCATTTATAATCATAAGACTTATTGTGATGTCCAGTTGATGACTTACAATTGACAACTATCATTTTTTTTCTCATTGAGGTATAACTTAGGGTATTTTTGACTTCTGTTGAAAGCTATTGAATTTACTGGCTATGATATAACTGTTTTTCTCATAAATTTCGGGTTTTCATTATATTTGTTCATACTTTTAAAATCATATTGTTAAGAAAAGAACAACCCAAATGCTGTTAAAAAAAGTAGATGAAATTAGAAAAATTTTTCCCAAAAAACATTTCTTTTCTTCGGTTTGACACGTTTCTAGCTCAATTTTTTCTGGACTTGCTGTTTTTGCTTTTTTTAAAATTCTTCGTGTCTTCGTAAAATGCTGACTGGTCTCATAGGCTTCTAATTAAGGATTGAAAAAATGATGTTACTCAATGCAGTCAAACTTATAGTAACAATTAATAAAGTTTATGATATTGTTCGATTTCAAAGCCTTTTTTATTTTTTTCCGTTTTTGTTCTTTTCGTCAGCTTGTAACTTATACTCAACAATGAGAGATTCCATTCCTTGTAACTCAAGAACCATTTTTCCACTGATATAACGTAGTAACTCTTGTTTAGTTTGTTGGAGAATATGCATTTTCATTAAAGTTTTGTGAGTGGTTAATATTTGTGTTTCTTTTTCTTCTCTTTTAGCACACTCGCTAAAAAAAATTTTGATTTTGCTTATTTTGTCCTTTGTTTTTTCTTCGTAGGTTTTCTAGTGGCAAATTTTGATTTTGTGAGCGCTGCATCGCGCGTGGTGTTATGTAATTCAATTAGTAGTTTGGTTGTTTTACGATTTTGTTAAACTCAAATATCTGTTTTTGATTATCTCATCAGGTTGACAATTAAGTCAAAAATGTCGATCAGCTCGGGTAGGAACATCATGTGCGAACGCACATTCACGAGCATCCTTGTTTTTTTAAATACCCAAATGAGGTGGCTTCATCTTTGACATTCCACGCTAATTCTATCTCTTCAATCACCAGTCTTATTTACAAGGCTGTCCAGAAGACTCGTAAAACAACTTTTTTCAAAAAATTCAAGAAAACTATAAAAATGTATCGGTTTTTGTAACAAGCTTTAAAAAGGAGGTCCAGTCAAAAACTCCCAAAACTTCGCGAAATGTCCTGGTAGGGTCGCGGTAAGTAGTTCATCATAGAGATTGCTATTTTAATGGCATTCCGGAGGTTTGAAATTGAATTGCTGGACGAAGTTTTTCTTCAAATTGAAAGACTTTCGAACATTTCAAAGCGATCGAATATTCTACAGAAGGGATCGGCAGTTTAGTTTTATTGGACATTAACCAATCTTTAACTTATTTTCATGAACTCTGGGTCAGTGTCAGTGATGACAAAACCTCCATCTTTTCTACTGCTCCTAAAACCAATCTGGTAAGCGGTTTTATCTTCCAGCAATTGGTTTTATGACTTCAATAAAACGAGTTCTCATAACTTTCTAATTTTTGCACATTTTTGTTGTAATTTTGATTGCATTTCAATTTTAGCACAGTATCCTCATATTTATAGTTCCCAATGGCTTAGAGGAGACTTTAAATGGATCAAAGATAAAGTTTTCAGAGAAAAATTTATGGTTTAAATGGCTCCGAACTTTTCTAGAGAAATTTTGGTTTTTGCCTGCTTTTGTTGTTCTTTTCATAATGGTAGGACTTATTGTGATGTCCTATTGATGGTTTAAAGTTGAAGAACATCTTTATTTTCCCATTGAGGAATATAATTGCGTTTTTATAGGCGTCCGCTGAGAAGCATTGAATTTAGTGACTGTTAAGACTTCAAAAAAACCAAATACTTCGACACCAAACTTTATTAAACCTACTTTTATGAACTGTAAATCAATCTCAGTAAAGACAGAACCCCTCTCATTTTTATTGCTTACAAAATTAATCTGTTAGTGAGTTAAACTACTAACTTTTGTTTTTATGACTCCGATGTCACGAGTTTTCATAATTGCAAAAAAAAGGCTTTTTTTTCTAATTTTGGTTCCTTTTGAAGTGTTATCTCATTGACGCAACATTATTAGTTCACATTGGCTGAAGGAAGACGTCCAATGGTTCACAGATAAAGTTTACAGAGAAACCCTTATGGTTTCAATGGCTTCGACACTTGCTTCCCGCAGTTTTCTAATGAATTTTTGATTTGCTTGTATTTGTTGCTATTTTCATAATGATAAGACTTATTGTGATGTCCAATTGATGACTTACAATTGACAACTACCTTTTTTTTCATTGAGGTATAGCTTAGCGTATTTTTGACTTCCGTTGAAAGCTATTGAATTTACTGGCTATGATGAAACTGTTTTTCTCATAAATTTCGTGTTTTCATTATATTTGTTCACACTTTTAAAATCATATTGTTAAGATAAGAACAACCCAAATGCTGTTAAAAAAAGTAGATGAAATTAGAAAAATTTTTCCCAAAAAACTTTTCTCTTCTTCGGTTTGACACGTTTCTCGCTCAATTTTTTCTGAACTTGCTGTTTTTGCTTTTTTTTAATTCTTCGTTTGTTCGTAAAATGCTGATTGGTCTCATAGACTTCTTATTAAGGATAGCAGTCAGTTTATAGCACAAACTAATAAAGTTTATGATATTTTCCGATTTCAAAGACTTTTAATATTTTTCCTTTTTTGTTTTTTTTGTCAACTTGTAAATTATACTCATCAATGAGAGGTTCCATTCCTTGTAATTCGAAAACCATTTTTTCACTGATATCATTTCGTAACTGATGTTTAGTTTGTTGGACAATATGCGTTTTCATAAAAGTGTTGTGATTGGCCAATATTTGTGTTTCTTTTTCTCTTCTCTTTCCACACTCGCTAAAAAAATTATGTTTTCGGTTAATTTGTCCTTTGTTTTTTCGTTGTAATCTTTTTCTATTGGCAGATTTTGTAAGCGCTGCATCGGGGCGTTGTGTTATGTAATTCAATTAGTAGTTCGGTCGTTTTAAATTTTTTTAGACTCAAATATCTGTTTTTGATTATCTCATCAGGTTGACAATTAAGTCAAAAATGTCGATCAACTCGGGTAGGAACATCATCATTGAACGCACATTCACGAGCATCCTTGTTTTTTTAAATACCCAAATGAGGTGGTTTCATCTTCGAAATTCCACGCTAATTCCATCTCTTCAATCACCAGTCTTATTTACAAGGCTGTCCAGAAGACTCGTAATATCATCTTTTTCAAAAAATTCAAGAAAACTATAAAAATGTATCGGTTTTTGTAACAAGCTTTAAAAATGAGGTCCAGCCAAAAACTCCCAAAACTTCGCGAAACGTCCTGGTAGGGTCGCGGTAAGCAGTTCATCATAGAGATTGCTATTTTAATGGCATTCCGGAGGTTTGAAGTTGAATTGCTGGACGAAGTTTTTCTTCAAACTGGAAGACTTTCAAACATTTCAAAGCGATCGAATATTCTACAGAAGGGATCTGCAGTTTAGGTTTCTGTGCTCGAATGGAGTACAGGTAGCCAAAATTTTTTACATTCCCCCATTGCATGTTGAGTATTTCAGTACTTTCCAGCTGAAATTTAGTGCTCTGCTTATTAAGAGAGCTTGAAACATTTTGAAGCAATTAACTTTGTGAAAAAGGATGCAGGAGTAAAAGTTCTCAAGCTCCCGTGTCCGCATAGGTGTATCTTTCCTTGATATATGTGTTTGTCCTCAATATTTATACCTTAAATCAACACTCCGACGAGGATAAGCTGAAGTGTAGCCAAAAGAGCCAAATTATGCCCAGATATATCATTATCCATTAGAATGACAGACCCTTGGGTCTTCTTTTAATTACAATGTTGCATTCTTTCTGCTATTTTTGACGTTTCTCCATCCACTTCACTGTTTTACCAAATCTTTTGCCATTTTCTTGATTTTTTGATCCCGGGCCATAGTAATATTGCAAATCAGCTCTAAATCATAGTATTTGTCAGTCTGCATTTTTACTATGAACATACTCTGATCATGTCACTTTTTACTATGAAAAGTGTAAATTCAGACAAAAAATGAAGTCTATTGCGAGTAGAAACCGCATTGAATTCTTAAGCTTCGCTTAAACTGTTCGCAATTACTTTTCAGCCTTTTTTTCTGTGATAAGCATTCATACCATAGAAACAGAAATTGTTAAAAATAACCTCTACGAAACTACATTTAGAGAAAGAAACAAAAACCATAATAGTTAAATTATGATTACCTATTAAAACTAATAAGGATAAAAAATATTCTATCATTTGGAGTGTTTTGAGTTGAACGATTATTTGGAGATTCACTTTTGAATTTCCTCTGCATTTCTCCGGCATCCCTTTTGCAGCAAATGCAAGCATAACAGTTGTAGCAACTAAAAGCAGCGACACCTCGGGTGGGGGTCACAATTTTACGTAAATATTTGCTATTCAATGACATATTCTTGGTCACTACTTGAATTCCACAACCCCTAACCCTTTGAATACTATAAAACAGTACTGATATAGCAATTTACTATTGCGATATCATCAATCAGTACTGGTTTACTTTGAGACGAGGGTCCGGGATGTTTAACCAGCTAATTTTGTTCTTTTTAAACATGCTTGTAAGCTAATTTCGCGCTAAGTTTGACCGTTTTCGGACATACATTTGAGAAATAGCAGAGAAAGATATGAGACAAAAATCCTTGTTAAATTCTTGAGGGTGACAAAAATTATTAAAAAATCACTTTTTCGGAAACTGGAAAAGAATTAGTTAAACCGACCTCAAATTAATTACATTAATTTTTTCCTTACTTTTTTATAGGTTTAGGCTTCTATTTTGGGATCTAACCATCAGTTCTGCAGGTAGCATTGACAGTTTTATGAGTGAAACAGTAAAAACTTTTAA
This sequence comes from Convolutriloba macropyga, assembly GCF_964194025.1. Classification (NCBI taxonomy): domain Eukaryota; kingdom Metazoa; phylum Xenacoelomorpha; order Acoela; family Convolutidae; genus Convolutriloba; species Convolutriloba macropyga. The sequence goes on from NW_027451993.1 coordinate 29,852, forward strand.
TTGATCCACCTAACCTGAAACGTTTCGTTTTCCTTTTGAACTTCAATTTACAGCTAATCTTTTTTGAGACTATTACATAAGCATGTGCCCTATTTGGAAAAAACACTCCGTTCTTACTTCTACCAAGAGGATACTTTGTAATTCAGTGAACGTCAAGGGAAGAAACCAATTCTAAGGCTTGGCAGAGAAACCCAAGACCAGGATTTTCCCTGCAACTAAAAGCAGCGACACCTCGGGTGGGGGGTCACAATTTTACGTAAATATTCGCTATTCAATGACATATTCTTGGTCACTACTTGAATTCCACAACCCCTAACCCTTTGAATACTATAAAACAGTACTGATATAGCAATTTACTATTGCGATATCATGAATCAGTACTGGTTTACTTTGAGACGAGGGTCCGGGATGTTTAACCAGCTAATTTTGTTCTTTTTAAACATGCTTGTAAGCTAATTTTGCGCTAAGTTTGACCGTTTTCGGACATACATTTGAGAAATAGCAGGCTTTCTTGATACTTTCTCGTTTTTGTTTTGTTAATTTAGAGTCTGTTTTACTGAGAATTTCACTTGACAACGTTCATGAGGTATTTGACGAATTTCCCGACATTTGTTTCAGCAAATTTAACGCCAATTCTGACATTTTAAACAATTTCGGTAGCAATTTAACATCTTTTTGAGATTGAACCGCCATTTTGGCGTTTTACCGGCTATTGCTCACGTTTTTTTTTTGGACTTTTCAAGTCTTTGCTAGGTCTTGAATCCAGACAAACTCTTTATCACACTTCTATGTATAATAGTTTTTGCCCCAATATTTACGTATTACCCACAACCTGCTACAACTTCCCCAAATTCCCTGCCAAAGTAAGACGACTAATGAGTGCACCATGGTTTCTTAAAATTGTTCTATGGAAGATCTCACGGGATGCTTACCAAGAACTGTTCTCATTTAAAATCTGATACGCACTTTCACCATAAAAATTCATTTTGCAGACCTCACACGATATCATAAAAGCCTTTATATGTTCTCAGATCTGATGAGATATCTCACAAGTCAAAACAATCCTATTAATGGAAGTTTTGTTAAATAAAAACATCTTATCAAATGAGGATTCTCTTTGTAGTATCTTTATCTTGTAAGATCGGATAAAAATGTTAAAACAATAACTGCAAAAATTATCAATATTGAGAGATTGAGTTACTTAAAAAACTGTGAAATTAAAAAATGTGCTTCTCTCTATATTAGGAACCAAATGAAACTCAGCTTATGATTCCTCAATCGTTGATACACAAAAAACGAAGACTCGCAGAGAAAGATATGAGACAAAAATCCTTGCTAAATTCTTGAGGGTGACAAAAATTATTAAAAAATCACTTTTTCGGAAACTGGAAAAGAATTAGTTGAACCGACCTCAAATTAATTACATTAATTTTTTCCTTACTTTTTTATAAGTTTAGGCTTCTATTTTGGGATCTAACCATCAGTTCTGCAGGTAGCATTGACAGTTTTATGAGTGAAACAGTAAAAACTTTTAATTGATCCACCTAACCTGAAACGTTTCGTTTTCCTTTTGAACTTCAATTTACAGCTAATCTTTTTTGAGACTATTACATAAGCATGTGCCCTATTTGGAAAAAAACACTCCGTTCTTACTTCTACCAAGAGGATACTTTGTAATTCAGTGAACGTCAAGGGAAGAAACCAATTCTAAGGCTTGGCAGAGAAACCCAAGACCAGGATTTTCCCTGCCCAGAGAGGCCCCAAATCTTTGGTTGAAGTGGACGAATTTCACCTGCAAATGATTTTTTTTGACAGAAAACGTGTAATTGGGCGCAAAATTTATAAAAAAAGGTTGCCCTCTTTAAATTAAAAACATCGGATCTTAGCTCTGCTCAGAGAAACCCAAGACTTGGGTTCTGCGCTGCCCAGAATAACCCAGGTCTTGGCCTCTCTCTGCCCAGACATCTCTGAATCAGGACTGATGGGCTCTGGGTGTTCGGTAAGGGTTCTTAGTAATCAATTGAAAATGGCCAAAAATCTTTTCAGATGTTTTAGAGGAAGACAATATAGAAAAAGAATAGAAGAAACAGCAGGCACTCTGCCAAAAGTAATTTTCTGATATCTTTTTTTAAAAAATTTCTGAATCTGAATCACATTCTTGGCATGACTTTTAAATCTCTTTGCGGTCAGGAGTAACTATATGTTCGATTGTTTTGTAAGAATTGTGGAAATTCTTTGCAATGGAAAATCAATTTTGTCACAATTATGTTGTAAAACCTGATGTTTTTGAAACAAAGTTAATTTGTTGAAGGAAACAACTTTTTGTCGATTTGTCTTGGCAAATGACTATTTAGGAAGACTTAATTAATAAGACTATGTTTTTTTGTGAGATCAGATCTGGAAAGTGTTGGTTTTTCAAATATGATAAAACAAAGTATTATATTTTGCTCAGAATTAAGAAGAGGATGAATCCCCTAACTGATTTTAAATTTTATTAAATTGTAAGATCTTGCACTATAAAAATTCCCGCTTCACTGGTCTATAATTACACTTGCAGGTAGCGCCTTTACTAGTGCTTAGGTTATTTTTTTTTAGATTTTCAATAAACTGGAGAGCCTAATTGCAAGTCTCGAAATACATACTGACTATATAGACCGGAAATTTGATCATGGGCAGGGTATTTTTAAATTTTTGGCAAAAAGTTGCAGTATTTTCCGAAACATTACATGACGTGCCCGGGCAAAATAGTCCAAGACAAAACAGTCGCAGACAAAACAGTCCCACACAAAGCGGTCCCAAATCGCAAAATTTTCCCAGACAAAACAGTCCCAGACAAAATAGTCCTAAAAAGCAGACAAACAGTCCCAGACAAAATAGTCCCAAATAAAATATTGAAACAACTGTAAATATAATCTACTAGCAATTAACAATCATAATCTATGAGTTAAGCTTCTGGATGCAGTGTTTTTAAATGATATGAATTAGGACTAAACCAAAAATTTGTTTCAAAATACGTAATTTGGCTAAAACTAAGTTGTAATCAGCTTAATTTTTTTTCAAAGAAATACAATCAAATGAATGACTTAATGGGATTTTTTTAACTGATGTCCATATGTTTGACTCCATATTTAATTCGGACTATTTTGTCTGGGACTGTTCTGTCTGTTTTCTTAGGACTATTTTGTCTGGGACTGTTTTGTCTGGGAATATTTTGCTATTTGAGACTGTTTTGTCCGGGACTGTTTTGTCTGGGACTGTTTTGTCTGGGACTGTTTTGTCTGTTCACCTTGCGTGAATCACAGAAATTTTAATTAAAAAATTTCGTTATTATGAATCAGAGGTGATCATAAATGATATTGTGATCCGAGATATTGTTTTTTTTTCTCTTTTTATACAAAAGTATTGGGAAACTCTATTGCAAATTTTTGCTCTTTCTGTGGATGAAATGCTGTTTTGCAGCTGAAAATAGCAGAAATAGTCAACTCAAAAATAACAGAACGCAGTTTTGACTTCCTCGCCTCTTTTGTGATCTAATATTGAGCAGTTTACGCTTCCAAAAGGAAAACATAACCCCAATTCTGATTTTTCATAAAACTTTGTCTGATTCATGAATGGCAAATACCGACAATAAAGTCGCTACCGTAGGAGTAAATTCAGGAAGATTTTTTAATAAATTTTGAACTAAGTTTGCTACTATCGAGTTTATCGATATTAAACATTCTAAATTTACACCAAATTATTGAGCCAGCTAAAACCACCGTTCCGATCTTGACAGATAGAATGGTGCAAAGTAGCCCATGTAACAGATATTAATAGCAGCGTATAGCACGGCTAAGCACCGATCGAATATCATTACCACACAAATCCATTTCAAATAGACTACGTGCGCGTTTAACTTGGATATTTTAACTTGTTGTTTCTGAATCATAACCGACTTTAAAACCACTTCGAAGTTCAAGGCCAAATTTGAGCAAACATCCGCGAATGTTGAACCTTTATGCAAATTGTCTTCATAGTCTGAGAGCTGCAACTTGTTCACATGGCCAGATTTTTGAAGTTGAGGGGAAAAGTTGGGGCGAGCGAATCCGTTCGAATGGGGTGAAACTGGTGATGATTTTGAGTTGCATTCGGTTATGGGTTTTTCGGGTAGTCGTGATTTGAAACATTGTTTGTATCTCGCCTTAAAATTCTCCCTAAAACTGAAAGCTTTTAATTTAAATTATTCAATATTTTTATTTCAATTTGAACTTTGACTATCAGCTTGCAGGCAGTTCTTTGTTTAAAAAATGTCAAAATCGTCTATCTTTTCTGCAGGAAAATTTTATTTTCGCAAATGATGTTCCGACGCCACTCATCTACATTTTTCACTTAATTGTCTAACAAATGAGAAAGATTTAAAAAATTAATATAGCGTTCAAAAAACCACTAAATGAATAAAGAATCTACCTAAGAGCGCCGATGAGACTTGTAATTAATGTGACTACCAGAAAACCCGGTGATAAAATCAAATAATTACAAATATTAGTTACGACCAAAACTCGTTGTCCATTTTTGAAACAATTAAAAATCAAACTAAAATGGCATCAGATAGAACATATACTAAAAATGAACCTGTACTTTGTTACGAAAAAATATGGGACTTGATAACAAGTTGGCAAGAGGGAAAAGTTTACAAAACAATGCTTTTTTGAAAGAATTAATGTCAAACTCATTAAAAACATTATGCATCAACTGATCTCATTAATAGAATAATTTGTACCCCAAAGAAAGTTATTAAGACTTTTATTATTCAGGATATGTCATACGACTACAAAATTTTCGACAAATACAGGCAAAACAAAATTCAAAAACTGCACAAAAACAGTGTACCAGCCAATTAAATATTAGGTTGTTCACTGAGAATATTAAAAAAATAAATTTGATAGCGTTTCTTTTTTCAAGATCCTCCCATTACTGTGATACTGTGGAAAAAACAACACCCAACCTGAAAAAATGGCAAAGAAACAAAAATCACGAATATTTTTTGAAACTTCGTAGCACAAAGAACAAAGGCCATCTGAGGAAAATAAAACCCTTATGAACAGCAACTTGTAGGTCACAAGAAAAAGGTTGTGACTTGTCTATAGATATGACAAGCTACAAATAAACGGTAACAAGATTGAAAAACCCCAAAAATTCCTTGTCTTTATTCAAATGCTTTCAAAAGTCATTAAAAAACAAAAATTTTCAACAGGAAGAATAGACAGTTTATCTTGCAATTAGAAAATTAATTAAGTTTACCATTAATGAGACTGGGTCATAGGGCTTTAAAATGACAGTAAATACATGCGAAACCGAAAAAATCACAAGCAATTTGAAATCACACTGTTGAAGCCATTAAATTTGTAAATATTAGCCGCGAGAAATTTAAAAATTCGCTCCAGTCTTCTTTTTTTAAAAAAACCACTTCAAAATGACAACCAGAAAGAACAACAAACATTGAAAAATAACTAAGACTCGCAAGTTTCTTCTAAAACAAATTGTCTAAGCCATTAAAACATCAGTTAAAACGTTTAACCAACAGATGAATAAATGTTTGGTCCAACAAAAAACTTAACGACATCTCTCAATAATGAGACCATTTTACGAAACAAAACCACTTGGTAAAATACAAAATAACTGACAAAAACTAGACAAAAAAACGATGAAACACATTTTTTTCTTTTTTGATTAAAAATTATTTGAATACAAACTGTGATACAGTGTTGAAGCCATTAAATTTGTAAATAACAACCGTCACTCTCGACTCCTTTGAACGTAATAAATTCCTTTATAAAAGGACTACTTCAAAAAGACAAGAAAAAGATAAAGAAACATTGAAAGGTATCTAATGCTCACAAACTTCTTCTGAAACAAATTGTCTTAGCCCTAAAGACATCAGTCAAAACGTTTAACCAAACAAAAAATTAAAGTGAAAAAACATCACGAGATCTCTCATTGATGAGACGAAGTCACAAAAATGATATGAAATTGTAAAATACAAAAAATTGACGAAAACCCTCCGAAATAGTAAAATACAAAAAAACTGACAAAAACCATGCGAAAAGGAAAAATTGAAGAATAGTTTTTACTTATTTGAAAAAAAAAATTATTTAAAAGTCATAAGAACAATTAGCTATGTAGCCATATCATGTATTGATTTCAATTGTTTGTCTATAGTTGGCTATTGAGACAGTTATTTAACCAATATGGCATATGACAACAAAACAATCACATATTACAGGAAAATAAAAAATGCAAAGTTCTGCAAGAGAACGGTGTCGCAGCCCTTAAAACCAAGAGCCTCTGAATCCATGAAACAATAAATATATTCAATTTTCTATTTCTAATTCTTTGTTAGTTTGATTTTTCATTAAAGTGACAGATTAACAAAGAAACAAAAAATAACAGCAAAATATGGACAATAATGCACAAGAATGACAAAACTTTGTATAAAAAACTCGTTGTATCAAAACTAAGAAGCCGCTTTAAAAAACACCGCAAAAAATATTATGTTGTATATTATATGAAAGAAAATTTGAACAATTTTTATTGAGAAAAGGCTAAAAGGACAGAAATAAAACAAAATAATATTAAGTTCAAAAATTCACTGACATTTTCTTAAAACAAATATATTCAATGTTATAAGAAACATGAGATAACAAAAAATGATTTGCATAGGTTACCCTACACCTCCTGAAGAAGACTTTTAGATTTTTGATTAGTTAGACTAAGTAATCAGACCGCGAAAATAATAACAATTGATAACAAAACACAAGAATTCAGTTAAAGTTTACTAAAACTCTTTTGCCAAAGCCAGAAAAATCATCAGATTTTCTCTGTAAACAAAGTATATCAACAGTGGCCTCTTTTTCATGTATATGGTAGCTCTCATTAATCGAGCCGTGAATTGAAAATTATTGTCTGTAATGAAGATTAAAGCAGTAAAAGCAAAATCTTTTGAAAAAAGCAGTGGGCATATAAAAAATTTCTATTGTAAGAATCTTGGATGTATCTTAACCTTAATTTTTCTGCCCGTCCAGAAAACCACCCAATTGTTCTAAATCTTTGCGAATGAGATCAATTGTTAAGTGTAATTTTTAAAAAATTATAAAGAAAACAATGGTGCAATATTCATCATTAGTGAGTTAAATTTGCAAAAAACGGCAAAATTTTAATTAAAGAACACCCCTTTTCAGGGCGCCTAATTTCACCTAGGTCTCTTTTCAAGTTTACGGAGATTTTGTCAGCGGTTTCTAGTTCTCTACTTCCGGCGAACTTAAACAAAATGGTTCAAAATAGCATATTTCGTCCCGTTTTTGTTGAAAAAACTGAATGTTGAAAATTTTATCAAAAGTTTTAGCTGAACAAATCTCCAATCAAACACTTTAGCAATGCTCTTCCATCTCTAACAGTAACTATAACACTCTAACGTAAAAAGTTTCATTATACTTTGAATTATAATAGCAAAACTGAGAAAATTTTAGCAAAAATTACCGAAAAAGTGAATAAAAACTGTCGAATATTCACAAAACTGTAAACCTCAGCAACTCCCTGTAAAAAACGAATTTCGAAAAAATCTTTTTAGTTCAATATTCTAGGATGCACGCGCTTTCTAATGATACCACTCAAAACTCTCTACTAGGAATATATCGATCGGCCAAATTTGACTGAACAAAGAAACCCATTTGAGTATATAGTTCCTCCCTCCCCACTAAAGTGGGGGTCAGAACAAAAAATCCAGAGAATAAAAAAATCCTACAAATCCCCGTTTAATTAACTCCTAGAAATTTGGCAAAGTGTTTTTACCCCGAATCGCCGATGAGCCAATTGTTATTACAAAACAACGTAAACTGTTCACTTCCTCGCTGAATTCGTTTCACATGTTGACCATTTGAAAACGCTCCACCATGCAGGAACTTTCCACTGACGTCAGTGTTGCGTAACTGCTCCAGAAATAACTTCTGATGGTTGAGACTGAGTGAAATGTTTTTGAATTTGTCATTTGTAGATTTGTTCAGGCACAACCATTTGCTTATTAGCACACATATGGACAAAAGTTTTTCGTTTGGAGGCGCTCCCACTAAAAAACAGAACGCTAAATTTCCGCTGTAGTACATATACACGGAATATACAATAGACAGATAGACTATTCAAATGAAAAGATCATTTAGACCAAAAAGAACTATGATTTAAAACCACAGTCTCTGTAATCAGTAAAAAAAAATCATTTGAAAACCGAAGTCAGGCCTAAAAATTTAGTAACAGAAACTAAAATTGGTCTTAAAATCAATGCTCTCTTGCTCGACAAAATTGGCGTGGGTCTCTCAAACCCGTCTTGTGCACGTGACTTCTAATTTTTAGCATAAAAAATTGAGTTGCAAAAATTGTTCGATTTTAGTTCTACTGGCAGGGTGTTCTAGAGAAAAAACGCTTTTCGAAAAAAATATTTGTCCAGATAAAAAATTTCAAATTTTGAATAACAAAATTTGTCCGTTAAATCATGATAAATCACTAAACTGTTTGCCAATTTCATTCACATAGACTCTAAAAAGGTCTCTAAGGTAGCTGCGCTTCAATCAAACAAAAAGTTTTCTGTCATGTATAATTTGCTAAAAATTCTTTATAATTACCTAAAAATATAAGCTCCTAAAATTCTTTATGATTACTTAAAAATACGTCAAAAGCTCTTGGGCGATTTAGAGACGCAGCAGTTACATAACTGTAGAAGTAAACATTGTCTATGAAAGGTTCTGTTTCATTTAGCAAGATACCCGTTGTTGGCAATCGTAAGAAGTTAAAACTGGAGACGATTAATCACGTAATGTTTTTCACAATATTTAATCATTTAATTTTCTTCTCTGCATGTTAAAATGTTTGGTACTGCACTACTTACGAAATATAAGGACCAATTTATTAAATTTTTGCTCACTTTTTAATAAATTGATTTTTATTGTCATTTTTTGCAACTGTTTGACTAAAAATTGAGTTGATTTAAGTGTGCTTTAAGAATTTGATCAAGCATATTTTGCTGGGAGTTAATACATCACCGATTAAGCCACCAAACGCTGGGAATTATATTATCTTCATGCTGCTGCCTTGAAATTCTTCCAATCAAAATCTGACTCTTATCATTATACTACGCATAATAAACTCCAGAATAGAGGCTAGTATAGATCCGAAAATTTTTAAGCTTTTTTTCCACTTAGGCAAGTATAGATCCTAAAATTTTTAATCTTTTTTTCCACATAGGCCCTCTCATAGCAATTCCGCTCACATCCTTTTAGTGGAAAATATTGACCTGGCCACCACTTTTCCCAATGCAATTCTATGTATTCTCTAATTAATCCTATTTCTGCAGTTTTCATATATTTTGAGTAGCCGCATTTTCAAGCCGAGTTTTGTTTGTGGATTTTCATTAATTTATTAACAAAAACTAAATTTACTTTGTAAGTTTGCTGGTTTTATTTTATGGCTTAGTTTCAAACCATGTTTTGAGATTTCTCTCTGATTTGACTTCTATTGATCTATGCCTGTTCAAAGCACTGGATTTCAGTTTATATTGCCGGCTTAATTGCCAAAATGTTCCAAAATACAATACGCTTTAGGAGGAAATCGATTTGTTTAATGATTCAAAGTTGTAAAACCATTTGTAGGAAAACTAGTGAGCTGGGAATAACTTCAAGTGACACAAAAAGTTCTCTTTACTCTAGACAAAATAGCAAGTCTAAAATTTATGTTAAACGGTGACAAGAGGGTGCCATTTAAGACGTGAAATACGAACAACTTGAGGAACAATAAAAAACTCTAGTGAAATTTGACTGTATAAAAAGCTACTGAAAACTCTTGTTGCAGTTTTGCAATTTATGGATACATTTTTTATAATAAAAACCGACAATGTCCAAAAGAAGTATTAAAAGTTCATGCAGCCATTAACTAAGCGCAGACCCTCAATTTTACAATTTGTATTTATGGCTAACGACCTTGTTTTTTGTAATTTATTGCCGAATTTGTAACCCTAAAATAAATAATTTTCTCAATACATGGATCATTAATGAGCTTTAACACCCTAATTTTTCCCAAATTTATGGACCGAAAACTAACACAGTTCTGCTCGCCAAAACTCAGCAAATTTCTCGATTTGCCGTTGAAGATAAAAAATCTTTTCGTTGAAGAAAAAAGTTTTTCAATCGAATGTTCAGCTTCCCCTTAAGGGTATTTTTTGCGAGGGTATAGCACGTGAAATAAGCTTAATTTAAGGATATTTTGTAATTTTTGCGACCTTACAACCAATTTTTAGTTTTGGCGCTAAAAAACTGAAAACTGAATAAGCTTTGTCATTTTTTTAGTCAAAAATAAATTGCGAAATATCATTGACCGAAAAACTTTCTTTACTTTTAAAAAAGGATTTCAAATTAACTAAAAGTGAACAATTTTTAAAGACGTTAGAAATATATGGCGACTGGCAATCAAATTTAAGTCATGTGATTTTGAATTTAAAAAATCGGCTGATAAAAAATTTCATTGGTAGGATAACAGAACCAAATCATAAGGTAGAGAAATCTAAATTGTAGAATCAGCGAAGATCGAGTCAATATATACCGAAAAACGAAATATCAATTATGATGTTAAGGGAATAAATACTGAAACAAAGCTTGAACTGCTCATTAAAAGCTTGACAAATACTTGTTTAGAAGCAAATGGTACTAGAAAATTATACAACTTTAGGACAAATTAACGCTCATTATAGTTTGTTAAAAATTATTTTCAATGTCTTCAAACTCACTATTACATTTGAAAAATCAAGCTTACTTAACATTTGTCTCTCTGTTATTAGTTTTTAGAGAAAAGATGCCACGCAAATTTTTTATTTCTAATTTAAATATTTTGAGTCTATCTTTGAGTCGTTTGTAGCAGGGTACAATCTGAAGTTAGTAGTGTAATAAAAATTTATGTTATAGGATCTGGCTTTACAATAGTTTATCAATCAAAACTTTAAAGAGTTCAAAAGCAAAGAGATATCTTGCATGATCTGCATAGTTTTTCCCGTCAAGCTTTGCTATGTAGTCAAATTGTTCTTGTTTAATTTACTTAGGCTTTAAATTTTTCAAAAGTTAAATTTTTGACGCAGTTTATCCTTATGAAAATATTCATCGCATTGAATCCAAAGACTATTTTAAATTTCTGGGTTTTCTGCATTGTTAGTTATTGTGGAAGAAAGATTTAAAATCTTCTAGTTTATATTTGTAGCACGTTCAGTTTTATGTCCTTTAAAATTTAACAAGCTATTATTACTACCCAACCATGATCTCTGTACGGGAAAGAAAGTGCTCAAACGCGCAGAGCTGCAGCCAAATTTTAGATTCCTGAAAACCACATTTTAGGAAACCACAATTATAACGAATTGACACTCAGTTGTATCTGAAAAACTATATTTTTTCATCGAATCTCTATCATTGACTCGGCAATTTCTATATAAAAAACATCGTATTCGAAGCAAATCATATTTAGTGTTTCTTTTTCATATTTCCGCTCTTTCTGTTGTTCGCATTAGGAGAATCTAAGCAATGCAATTTTCTTCTTTCAGATCAAAAATTTTACATTCATTCTATAATTGCTTCTAGCGGGGTAAAATATGCAAAAATTAGTGTAAAAAAGTTTTATCATATCAAACATTAAAAAATTACAAGGCGCAGATATATCTTGAAAGAATATGTATAATATATCTGTGAAAATCTACTTTAATTGACCATTTTAGCTAAATTTTCAATGATTCAAGTTTTGAAAATTTTGATGCAAGATTGTATGGGGAAAAATTTTCTTTCAGTTGAACAAAAAATAACTTTTATATTCTTAAGTATTCTACAATATTGGTTTTTGTAGAATTCAAACGATACACTCTTCTTTTTCTAATTGGTCCAATTCCAGGTACCGTCATGAGTCCTTTGATTTTTTTTTCTAATTTTGTCTGGCGAACTTGATTTTATCTGCCGAGCCTGGTGTATGGAAAAAGAGGCTTTAACACACGCGGAGCTCAATTCTAAACCATTAATTGAACGGTTTTGAAAAAATAAATGCCTTCTAAAGTGAAATAATAGCGTCCTAAATACAAAATTTGTTTGGTGCAATCCCTAGTAAAAAAGTTTTACAGTTCACAGTAATGCAATAGAAATCAATTTATCAAAAAAATTTTCTCCGTCTTTATTTTTTTTCAATGACATGACGAACATTTGTTTTTTATTATTATGAAACAACTAAAACCCTTCTATTTTTACTTAAATCAAAATTCATTTTTATATTGATAAATTTTCCCCTTTTGTGCGAAAATTTTGGCACATATAACAGACCAACGTCTGACAATTGACTGTCAGTCAAAATTGTTGGGGCTGTTCTAATAAAAAAATTAACTCAAGCTATAAAAATTCGCAATTCGAAAACGCTGGTAGCTTAATGGATTCAGTGCAGTGGGTACGGAAGACTCAATTCTAAAATAAACAAAAAAAAACCCATAAAACTCAAAATATGAAACTCTTAAAATGACTTATAAGAACAAAGTAACTGAAACAATACTTATACTATAATAAAAGGGCTTACAATTAATTGTTTAGTGTTGGGTTATGGGTTTTCGCAAGCGGAATAAAAGCGTTTTTAACTAAGTAGAAAAATTAATTTCTCAAAATGAGAGAATAACAAGAATGATATTTTACAGTAGAATTTAGAGATTTACAGGAGAGATCTGATTATTAGATCAAGATGGTGATTTGATTTTGGGGATGAAAAAAGGCTCAAAAATCAGCTGTATATATACCCATTATCAGTGCGAGAAAGTCAAGATACAAAACTAATCTTAGCACCATGATTTATAGTGGGGGTCGCAAGGGTTACCCAATATGGTTTACTTCTGCAAATCAGTCGCAAAAGGAACCATAAATGGAACGCATTTGAACTCTAAGAATTCACTTTCGGAGATATCATAATCATTTGATACATGCTGGGAAGATTTTACATCAAATAATCTCACTCTATTATTAGTTATCTAGATTCACCAATTTGAACCGAACATTGATTCTAAGCACCATTTTTTGACGATCCATCTATATAAATTTTCTGATTAAAATCAATTTGCTTTTGTCTTTCTAGTCTGGTAAGTTAAACTTTCTTTCTAATTCTCACTGAGTTTAAGACTATAAATTGGTCGATATTCTAAACCCCCACTCAGACTTGAGCTGTTTGCGTAGAGTCTGTTCCCATCAAAACTGCTCTGAATATTTCCACTTTCGGAACGGGTAAGGACTTTAAGAAGATGACCGCTGCCATTTTGTCTGTAGGAACGTAATAAATTGAAATAGTCCCATTCACCGTCTTGTCCCCAAGGAAGTGAAAATTTGTCTCGATGTGCTTGCTCCTCTTGTGCATGACTGGGTTTTGGCAAAGTCTGATACAACTTTGGTTGTCCTCTGCAATTGCTATTGGACGTTTCTGTTAGATGCCAAAATCCTCTAAAAGTTGTTTCAGGTAGAGTGCTTCCTGAATTGCTGCCGCCATGCGCTGATATTCTGCTTCTGATGAAGAAGGAGCAACTATGGCCTGCTTCTTGACACCCCAGCTGAGTGCTGCGCCACGTCCGTTGAGCTTGAAGTAATAGCCCGTTGTTGATTTTCTGCCGTTCCAGTCTGCATCACTTTACCCCACTAAATCATAACCAGCCTCTTTTGTGCAAGTAAGTTTTAAGCCTTTTGAACATTGAAGATATTGCAGAAGTCGTTTTCCGCATAGCCAGTGTTGATTAGTAGGTGCGCTCATGTGCCTGGACAGAATGTTGACTGTGAACATGATGTCTGGCCTCGTCTGTTTGGACAGATAAAGAAGTGATCCAATCAAGCTTCTGGAGAGCCTCTGGTCAACTTCTTCGTCTCCTTTCTGTATTGTCTGAAGTTTCAAGTTCAAATCAGCTGGATTTCTTGAGGGTTTGCATTGATCCATTTGAAACCGCTCAAGCATTGTTTCTATGTAGCGTTCTTGGTCGACTGTGACTTTGCCCTCTTCTCGTCTGATTCTAAGGCCCAGAAACCAGTGTAGTCTCCCTCTGTCTTCCATGTGAAATGTTGCTTCTAGTGCCTTCCTGACATCAGAGATCACTGTCATACTTCTTGATGCTACAATGATGTCGTCAACCCAGACCAAGATGAAGGTGTGGTCCTCTGCCTCCAATCTTGCGAACAAACAGTGATCGTTCTTGCTTCTGGTGAACCCCTGTCTCAGTAGGAAGCTTGCCAGCTCTTTGCACAAGTTGTTAGCAGCCAAGTTGTTCAAACCATAAATTGATTTATTTGGTCGACATACTAACTTCTCCCCATCTGATCCGCTTTTTACAAATTCCTGTGGCTGTTCCAGATACACTTCTTCCTCGATTGGTGAGTGCAGGAAAGCAGTCTTGACATCAAATTGGTGCATCACATGGCCCTGCTTCGCTGATAGCTGATTTAGAATTCTGAATGTCTCTGGCTTACAGGTGGGCGCAAAAGTTTCAAAGTAGTCCAGTCCTTCCACTTGTTTGAAACCTTTCGCCACATAGCGTGCTTTGTATTTGTGTACTTGACCACTGGGTCCCAAATTCACTTTGTAGACCCATTTGCCCGGTTTGACGTCCCTGTCTGTGGGTGGTCTCACTAGGTCCCAAGTCTCGTTGTCTTGGAGTGCCTTAACCTCGTCATTCTTTTCCCGGTACCACTGGTCCCATTCGTCAGCTTGCTTGGTTTCGTAGACTGTTTCGAATTCCACATAGTTACCCTCAGTCACAGCAAGATGGGTCCTGACTACTCCAAAAAATTGCGGAACATTCCTTGCTGGTGTCCCTCGTCTGGGCTCTGCCCTGTCCGCTTGCTCCAGTGCCTCTTCAAAGAAGCCAACTGTCCTCCGTTTCACTGTCTTCCAGTGACTCAGAGTCTCTGAGACTCCCTCTTGTTGCAGTAGACTCTTCATCCAGTGCTTCTTCCTCAACATCTGAGGCATCTCGTTTCAGTGTCGTTTCCTGAGTGTTCACACTCTCTGCGTCATGCCACTCTTCCTTTATTGCAGTAGATGTACCCTGCTCCTCTTTGTTGCCATCGTCTTCATGACCATCATCTGGGTGCCAGATCCCAGTTGCTGTTACCCCTCATCTAGTAGGTCGGGCGTCTCTGTGTTGTCAGTGATTGAGCCCATTTCGGACTCCTTGATGATCACATCTCGAAGTGCCACAACCTTGCGTGTGTTGGGTACGTACACCAGGTATCCGTTGTCTCCTTCAGTGAAACCCACAAACTTTCCTTCCAGCGCCATGGGTTAAGGTTTGCTGACATCTCTGTCCCGCTTCCTCATGAAGACTGTGCAACCAAAAATATATAGTTTAATAATTGAAAGCTTAGGTTTTATACCTCGCAGCAGCTCTGCTGGGCATTTTTCTTCTCCTCGTCTCCTAACCAGGTTCCTGATCTTTGTTGCGTGAAGAATTGCTGCTCCCCACATCATCTTGGGAAGTCCTGAGTCAATCTTGCCATCTCCAGCAGTGTCCTGTTGCACCTCTCAGCCAACCCATTCTGTTGTGGCGTCTCTGATATGGTCTCCTCTTGTAGAATGCCTGCATCTAAGCAGTTTGTTTTGAACTGCTCTGAGAGAAACTCCTTCGCATTGTCTTGCCTCAGTTTCTTGGGCGTCCCCACACTGAGAAAAAGTTTCTTCAGGATGGCCAGTGCTTCACTCTTTGACTTAAGCAAGTATACAAATACAAACTTCGTGTACTGGTCTGCGAACACAATGCAGAACCGGAACCCTGACAGTGACTCTACTCTGAAAGGTCCCATCACGTCTGTGAACACCCTCTCCAGCTTCTCTTCTGCTTGGGTCTCTGCCACTCTTGGTACTGGAGTCTTTGTGATCTTGGCCAATGCACAAACATTGCATACATCATCGAGTTCCCTCACTGCCTCTGGTGCATTCCTGACCACGTCCGCTTGATTCAAATGACCCAATCGTCTGTGCCACTTCTTTGCACGGTCAAGTTTCACGCTGTTGAAATTCATCTTGAATTCTTGAACGCTGCAGGGTAAGTAAAAAATTTTTTTTCTTGTGTTAGTTTTACCTGAGTTCCCTTCTGGAGTTTCATGCAGCTGTTTCCTTTCTCGAAAGTGAAGCTCTGTCCTCACTCCGTGCATCTTGAGACTGATAGGACGTTTGAAGAATAGTTCGGCACACAGAAAACATTTTTCAATTCGCATTGGAATTCCCCTTTGTTTGAAGGTATGCTTATCCTCACACAGCCTCTGCCCACCACTCTGGAAGCCTCTCCGTTGGGATTTGTGACTACTGATTGAATGGGCACAAAGTCCAGGAACGCATCGATGTTCGTCACTATGTGATCTGTACAACCACTGTCCACTAGCATGCCTGCTGTCTTCCACTGGATAAGAGCTGCCCAGTATTCTTCGTCTGGTGAAGCCAAGGTTGGACCCATTGTCACTGACTCCTGTTTGCCTCCATCTCTTTGTTTCTTGCATGACCTGTCAAGGTGACCTTTCTCACCACACTTGCTGCATTGTGCTGTCTCCTTCCTCCTGCAGTCCTTGGCAAAGTGTCCCGGGATCCCACACACAAAGCAGTTTCCTTTCTTGGGTCCCTTCTTGAAGTCACGCTTCACTGCCAGTGCCTCTGAACCACTTTGTCCCTTGTGCTTCTGTGCTGTGCTCTAATCGAAGTTCTGCAGCCTTTTCCTCAACTCTGTGAAGTTCGTTGCCGGGTTAAAGCTTTCCTGTATAACAAAACTTTCATACCTCATTGGCAGACCAATGAGGACCAAGGCGTTGAAAAGGGTCTCTGAGACTGCTTCCCCTGCCTTTTGTAGCCGTGTGAGCAACTCCTGACCTCTGATGAAGAAGCTATTCAAATCCTCAGCATCCTCAAGTTGCAGTCGAGCAAGCTGTGCCACCAAAGTCACCACTGTCGGCGTCTCCACACTCTGAAATCTCTCTTGCAAAAGCTTCCAAGCCTTTGCTCCATCTCCGATGCCATCATCTCCCTCACAATCATGTCTCATCAGCATTAGGGTTGTTGCATCTAGAGTCAGTGCCAGATGGCACCACACATTGTTCCGTTTCTCCTTGATGTCTGCAACTTCCTTCACATATGCATCCTTCAGCACCTTGTGGTTCTTCTTTTCATCCTTGCTCGCCCCATTGGCTAGTGGTGCAGGCTCGTTGGGTTGCTCCTCTGTCCCAAGTATTGATTTGTAGAGTCCCCTTGTCTGCATCATTGCCACAAATCTTGTGCTCCAGATTGAAAAATCCTGTGCCTTTCCTGTCTAGGTCAGGAGTTTCACTGTCTGTTGATCCATCGTAGTTTGAACAGGCAAAACAGATATGAAAAGAAAAAGTACTAAGCAGAAAAGGATTATGACTGTCAACAACAAATTATAATTGTTTTAGAAATTAAATTTAAGACTTAGAAAATTGCTGGGCCAATAACCTGTTGGGTTATGGATTTTCGCAAGCGGAATAAAAGCGTTTTTAACTGAGCAGAAAAATTAATTTCTCAAAATGAGAGAATAACAAGAATGATGTTTTACAGTAGAATTTAGAGATTTACAGGAGAGATCTGATTATTAGATCAAGATGGTGATTTGATTTCGGGGATGAAAAAAGGCTCAAAAATCAGCTGTATATATACCCATTATCAATGCGAGAAAGTCAAGATACAAAACTAATCTTAGCACCATGATTTATAGTGGGGGTCGCAAGGGTTACCCAATATGGTTTGCTTCTGCAAATCAGTCGCAAAAGGAACCATAAATGGAATGCATTTGCACTCTAAGAATTCATTCACACTTCCGGAGATATCATAATCATTTAATAAATGCTGAGAAGATTTTACATCAAATAATCCCACTCTAATGTTAGTTATCTAGATTCACCAATTTGAACCGAATATTGATTTTAAGCACCATTTTTTGACGATTCATTTATATAAATTCTCTGATTAAAATCAATTTGCTTTTGTCTTTCTAATCTGGTAAGTTAAACTTTCTTTCTAATTCTCACTTAGTTTAAGACTATAAATTGGTCGATATTCTAACATTTAGCATTACATGAAACCACACAACACTATAGCAAAATCTCAATCAATGATTAGGGAAAACTATAACAAAGTGATGCTCATGTTTTTTTCGAAAATTTGTATTTTTTTAATAAATCACTATTATTGACTCATTTTTTTCTGTGTAATAAAACTATTGTATTCAAGTAAATTCAGTTGAGCTTCCATGTCATATCCCCCAACTCTCTCTGTTATATTGAAGTCAAAATTTGCTACTTTCGTTATTCTGTTGCAAAAACTTTGAAGAAATTTTTTGGATTCCTTCTAGCAGGATATGATCTAGTGATGGCGTAATCAAAGTTTTTATAATAATATCTTACAATACAAACATTTATCAGGCAAAGAATTTAAAAATTGCAAGGCGAACGAATGACTAGCAAGAACTTGCAAAATAGTTTCCATCAAGCTCGATTCTGATTGATTAATTTATTTAAACTTTCCGTTTCAATGGTTATGTTCTGAGCTAGCATTTTCTTAGGCAAAAATTTTGTCAAATTTGAGCAAAAAAAAATCATTTCTTAAATCATATTTAGGTTTGCGCCTTTATTAGTTTTTGTAGAAGTCAAACCAAACAATGTTCTTGTTTCTATTTGTAGAAGTTTTTGCTGTTTTCTGGGTGTTTTGAAGTGCAACTATCATTTCAACTGTCAGACCTTTTTCTCTGCATAGAAAAAAAAGCGTTACCAGATGCAGATCTCTAATCAAATTTTGTCACTGAACAGCTCTGAAACTGTAAATTCTTTCTGAATGAAACTTCTAGCAGTCCAAATGCGATTCTTTGCCAGTCCAGTGCGGTGCAATCCCTAATGAATTCCTCCTTTCCCTCCTTTATGCAAGTCAATGTAGCGTACGAAAATCAAATTTATGAAAGTTTTTTTCTCCGCGTTGAAATTACTGACGCTCAAATAAAATTTCGACATACATAAAGAAGTATTTTATAACTTCAGTAATTGCTATGTATATTAGTTCAAGACCAACTAAGCGGGGTTGTTACCGCGTAAATGAACAATGCGCTATTTAAATAAAAGAGCAGCGACGAATTTAAAGCGCTATGTAAACAAAGCGAGAAAGGATTACGTAATTTCTTAACCGTTTAAATGCACACAAAATCTCTTCTAATATACGTAGAAAGGTCGAAAAAAGTTCGTTAAACATAATTTTCGTTGAGCCTACTAATATACTGAATCGATTGCGCTCTTTTTAGGCTTAATATTTTTATGTTTCGAAAACGTATCGGTGACCAATCTGAGTCGAAAATCGACTCAGACAAAATACCTGCTAAAAAAGATCGAGCTAGATTTGCCGGGCCATTGAGAGGGGCCTTTGGCCTTTATGCGTTGTTGGATACAGTTGCTGACTTCTTGAATAACTTGAATAAAGTTTCGATAGTCTGATTATTGAATTACAAGCTATATTGCTGGTGCCGCCTTTATTACTTGATAGTCACAGTATCAAATCGCTTTGTAATTATTAAACCAACTTGGTTAAATTTAATTATAACTGTTGGCCAGTTATCTGATATCTAAAGTTTACTTACGGTAATTGGCTCGTTTCAAGTCATGGCTATTCTTTGAAAGATTTAAAAGGAAACAAGGGCGCAGTTTAGATTTGTGGTTATTTAAGTTTGAATGTTACAATGATTATAACGAGAACTTGTAATTATAACATATTTACTTAAGCTTGATTGCCCAAGTATACTTTCCGTCGCCTTTATTATTAAATAAAGAGCTTTGATATAACTTTATAACGGTCACTTTAACATCAACCAAACAGCTCCCGAATCAAGCCATAATTGAGTTATGATTTATAACAAATAGCAACAGCAGCTGAACGTAACTCAGATAGGATTGTTACAATAACGAGAGGCACATCGGAAAAAAACCCAAACCAGCCTCAAAGCTCCAAAAAACTTGAAGTCATAGAAGTAGTCACAGAAGAGGGAGAAAATTGACAGCTGGTCAGAATTCACATAGTCTCAAAAAAAAACTACGACTGATCCATGGTGTGGCCTGGGGTTTGGAACCGATGCACTACCACAAAAGATGCAAGTAACCGCCAGCAAGTAACCGCAAGCGATGCAATGGAGAACGCTTTCAGTGACTGGAAAAAAACTGCCAGAAAACAAAAACTGTAAGACTAGTCCAAACTCTTATAAACTTCATTTTCTCTTGATGCTATAAAATTCCCTTAACCGGCAAATCTAGCCTCCCACAACCCATTTCCTATCCCATATAACAAATTTTCTCGAGTTCACCGGTCACCGATAACCCACCCCATACACATTTTTTTGTTGAAAAATATCGAATTTGAAAATTTTTGGTCAAAGTTTTGGAATCAACCAAATTGGGCTAAATACTAGTAATTGGAACGGGTAAAGTCGTATACGAAATAAACTCAGCGAAGCAAAAAAAAAAGTTTGAAAAAATTGACCAAACTTGATATAATTTTGCAAAAAAAAATTATATAAACCGTTGATAGATGGCAGATAGAACACTTGTATAAAAAAGGGTAGAATTAAGAGTTTGGTCAAGATTTCAAATTTTGAAAAAAAACAATCAGATGACTGATTTTTTTTGCAAATAAGCGCTTATTCTTCTTGGTAACTCGTGAAAATTGTGCCTTTAACATCAAGGTTCGGAGTTTGAGCAAAACTCAAGTCAATTATGTTGTAAAAAACATTATATGGTTTTTATATTAGCTGCAAGTTCACTGCATCACGCCATAAAAACCTTGCCTCAAGCGTTACAAGACCATTATAAAAAAGGAATTTACGCTTTACCGGGTCTGAGTTTTAATCCTAACGCTTTGAAAGTCCGAAAAACCGCGCAATTTCAATTGAGTCACTTCTTCCGTGATAAAAAGAGGCTAGTTATATGGCATGATGTGGTGAATAATTCATTGTCCCGTCATCGCAGTAACAACAATAAGCCTTTAACACCTTCGAAGCTTATTGAAGTGCTTGAAAAGTATCAGGAGCGCATAGAAGCTATAGTGTATTGCCCCAGAGAGGGAACTCCTGATATCTACGATCAGCTCAAGCGTAGTACTCTAGTTACCATCCATTTAGTGAAAGACATTGTGTCTAAACGTAAACAGAAAGATCTTAGTTTACTTAAAGAGTACAGAGCATTACACCAAAGGCCTGCGCTTGAGCTGAAAACACTAACTATAGTCTTAGCTCATAAGAACAACCTCCGGTCCTTGATAACACGCTCCCGACCGAAGAAACTTTCAAAGCGCCGTCGTAAAACGCTTCGCACCCGTCATGCGTTCGAGGAGGCGGAACTCACACAAACCTTTGATAACCTGAATGTCACTTAGTCTTGCGCTGTTGTGGGAGTCTACCCGCTGACTGGCGGTGTGACTTAGTTAACTCACGAGTTACGGGTTAGCTTGTGGTTGGTTCTCTCCGATAGCGCTTTACTGAACGTTTCGCTCTCCCCATTCTTCGAGTTTTTCACTACCATCCGTTTTCCGCAGGTTATCTGGTTTCATTTTCCGCTTCCGTCCTTTTGTTTCCTTGTCACTTTGTTTCCTTCTATCTACCGTTTATCTGTCGTATGATGTAGTATGTTGAGTTTCTGCTGTAGTAAAATTTCTCTGCTAGTATGCTGGTTTGTTGTGTAGTCTCATTCCTTGCTAGGGTGTGACTTAAGTTCATTCTGGAGTTACGGCTGGTTTGTTTCGTGACTTTCACCACACTTGTTTGCTAGCAATTTGTTGTAGCTTTATTAATTTTCTTAGTATGCCTTTTTGTTGTCTGGGTAGGGTTGTTTGCTAGGGTGTGACTTAAGTTTGTTCTGGAGTTACGGCTAGTAAATTTCCTGACTTTTTCGACTTTTGGTTATACTACATCGTTGCCGTAAATTGTTTCATGTTTTGATGCCGTTGATAAAGCCCCATAATGTTTTGTGCTAGTTTACCTGGCAGTAGCTCCTCTCCTTCTTTCTAGGGTGTGACTTAAGTTTATTCTGGAGTTACGGCTAGCTTGTTTGGTTGAGTTTGTTGCTGTGGTCTGCTAGCATCGATCTTCCCGCCTCCTCGCTTGTGGTTTCCGCCCCGCCCGTGCCGTTTTCCCGTTTCGTCGTGCGCCATCCGCCCGACGTTTCCGCCCCGCCCGTGCCGTTTTCCCGTTTCGTCGCGCGCCATCCGCGCGACGTTTCCGCCCCGCCCGTGCCGTTTTCCCGTTTCGCCGCGCGCCATCCGCCCGACGTTTCCGTCCCGCCCGTGCCGTTTACCCGTTTCGTCGCGCGCCATTCGCCCGACGCTCCCGTTTGTCCGTCCGGTTTCCCGTTGCGTCGTGCGTTACTCGTTCGGCGTCTCTTCCCCTCCGTCCCGTCTCCCGTAGTGCCCCTTTTCGCGCTTCCTGCGCACCGTTCTTTCTTTCTTTCGCCGGGTACTATTGTACTCAACGAACATTTTTGCTCTTTGGCGGTTTGCTAGCCAAACCGTCACACGGGTTCGGTATAACCCATTTGTGTTGTGCTGTTGTGTACTTTATAATAGTACTGAATTAAACTTGTGGTTCCTGTTTTTCTTAAGATCATGACAACTTTGCAGGACAAATTCAACAAACTTTATAGTGCAAGAGCAAAATTAGAGGCTGAACTTAATAACATCTATGGGGAAATTAACAATGCTGTTGATAAGCAAGACAGGAAAGTTAAGATCGAACGTCTGATTGTGAAGTGCAAAGATGCTTTTACTAGAGTGGTTGATAAGAATGAAGAGCTCTTTGATCTGGCACAGAAGACTGAAGATCCAGACGCTGCCTGTAAGAATCTTGAGAAATGGTTAGAGACTGTAACAAAGAAAACTGACGAGTTCATTGCTGCTGCTCGAGGGTATATCAATTCGGTCCAAGACAAAGAGAAGGCAGAGATGTATACCTCTCACCACTCAAGATCAGGTTCGCATATGACTTCCTCAAAAAGATCAAGTCAGCGTCAACGAGAATTAGAATTATCAAGACTAAAAAGGGAGGAACTTGAGAAACAACATGAGGCAAAGCTTCGCATTGCTAGACAACGTCTTGAAATTGAAAAACAAACGAAATTGCGGGAATTAGAAATTGAGCAGCTTGAGGAGGATCATCGCAAGGAAGTAGCTGCTGCAGCCCTTGAGGAAATTGAGTTGATGACAAAATCAGCAACAGACGGGTCTGATACAAGCGAAATGAGTGGGCTCTTTACCGAAAGAAGTTCAGTTAAGAGCAAGAAACTTGTTCAAGATTGGGTTAATTCGTCACCGGCCGGGAACATGGCAGATGTTGCAAACGAAC
This sequence comes from Convolutriloba macropyga, assembly GCF_964194025.1. Taxonomy (NCBI): domain Eukaryota; kingdom Metazoa; phylum Xenacoelomorpha; order Acoela; family Convolutidae; genus Convolutriloba; species Convolutriloba macropyga. The sequence continues at coordinate 53,277 of NW_027451993.1, forward strand.
CGAGTTTGCACTTTTCTGGTTCCATCGCCCAATCCAACCAAGCAATTGTCCAACGACCTTCTTCAGCTCAACTTCCAAAGTCACACTCTAATCTCAATACTCATGGTCAAGTTGAGGCTAACATCAACCTCCCTGTCCATGAGCCGCAAGAACCAAGTACTAGAACCAATGTAACCAACGATGCACATGTTGCAAATAACATCATGCAAGAGCAACGACAGCCTCAATATACGCCTCCATCACCACCAATAAACTTTGGTATACCTACTCAACTAAACGCCCCAAACACAGCCCGACAACTGTCTCAAGCAACAATGCACTTCGATGGTTTACAGTTAGATCATCAATTCCCTCGCAGGGCGAGCATGCCGGGACAGTTGAATTTAACCAGCCCTCGGCATTCACCTCCTTTAAATGCACTCGCTAATGCTCCGCTAGCACTTAATCCGCAACAGGCACACATAAATGTACCAGCCCCTCCACCCCCCGTTCCAAACCCCGCACCACCGCATTTTCCGTTAATCCCACCAGCATTCCGATTTCCTCCTTCCCCGCCACAAGCACTCCCACTACAAGCCACTAACCCCGTGGCGAATAATGTCAATCTGTTACCCCATTCTCCGCCTGCACCATTCATTTCCTCGGCAAACAATTTCGTGCCTCAATTAATTCATCCACCACCTTCACAAAAGACTTTTCAGCCCCAAAACTTTGTACCCATAACCCACGCACCTCCTGCCCCTCCAGATCCAAATGTCTGGCGTTTTCCGGCAGCAGTCCCATCTAATGCAGTACCACTTGTACGTACATCTGCAAATTTATACACCGTACAACCGGCCCCGTTAATCAACCCTCATATACCTACATCGCACCACACCCCTCATGTACAAGCAGCAGCAGGCGCTCAAAATTACGTAACATCAGACTTCATGCAAGCGAATCCATTTAGTTCTTCTACAGGTACCGCCCCCACCTTTGTCACTCCGATCATTCCGCCAACGTATGGAGCTACCGTTCCGAACCCGTTGTGTTGGGGTGGCCCGCCGCATCCCACACCTTCGGCTCCCTCTTTGGACTCTGCGGATTTGATAAAGCAGTTGGCGGATGCAATTACTAGTAAGAAGAACGATCCACTGCCCGAGTGGAAGTTGTCACAGTACAATGGCGATCCCCTGCAGTGGCACGAATGGTTCGGGCAATTTAAAAGCGCCATAGACGCACAGTCCTTGACTGATGATGTCAAGTTAACATACTTAAAAACTCTTGTAACTGGGAAAGCTAAAACTGCCATCGCTGAGTTCGCATACTGCGGTGTAATGTATAAGGACGCACTTAAGACACTCGAACGTAAATTTGGCCAACCACAGGCAGTAGTCAGTGCACACCTAGAAAAACTCAGCTCTTTTCCACCACTAAAAATGCACAATAGTGATAACATCATAAACTATTCTGCAACAATTTCAAGTCTCGTTGGGGTCTTTAAATCACTTTCATATGACGCAGACCTTAAGAGCGCCTCACTTCTCAACACGGCTGTGCAAAAATTGCCGCCCAATCTGAAAGAGTCTTGGTCACTCTTCACAGTGAAGAAACATTGGGTTAAGCCAACACTCCTTGACTTCAACGATTGGTTGAAGGAGAAGGCCGAGGCACATGATTTAATGAAACAAACTTCGTCGAAGGCAAGAACTGAGGATAACACCAACTCAGTAGTAAAGACCAAA
>NW_027451994.1:5000-22068 GCF_964194025.1 Convolutriloba macropyga
GCTTGAGTTAGCTTGAACTAGCTTTAGCTACCTTGAGTTAGCTTGAGTTAGCTCGGGTTAGCTTGAGTTAGCTTGAGTTAGCTTGAGTTAGCTTTAGCTAGCTTGAGTTAGCTTGAGTTAGCTTGAGTTAGCTTGAGTTAGCTTGAATTAGCTTGAGTTAGCTTGAGTTAGCTTTAGCTAGCTTGGGTTAGCTTGAGCTAGCTTGAGTTAGCTCGGGTTAGCTTGAGTTAGCTTGAGTTAGCTTTAGCTAGCTTGAGTTAGCTTGAGTTAGCTTGAGTTAGCTTGAGTTAGCTTTAGCTAGCTTGAGTTAGCTTGAACTAGCTTGAGTTAGCTTGAGCTAGCTTGAGTTAGCTTGAGTTAGCTTGAGTTAGCTTTAGCTAGCTTGAGTTAGCTTGAACTAGCTTTAGTTAGCTTGAGTTAGCTTGAGTTAGCTTGAGTTAGCTTGAGTTAGCTTGTCTTAGCTTTAGCTAGCTTGAGTTAGCTTGAACTAGCTTTAGCTACCTTGAGTTAGCTTGAGTTAGCTCGGGTTAGCTTGAGTTAGCTTGAGTTAGCTTGAGTTAGCTTTAGCTAGCTTGAGTTAGCTTGAGTTAGCTTGAGTTAGCTTGAACTAGCTTGAGTTAGCTTGAGTTAGCTTGAGTTAGCTTGAGTTAGCTTGAGTTAGCTTGAGTTAGCTTGTCTTAGCTTTAGCTAGCTTGAGTTAGCTTGAACTAGCTTTAGCTACCTTGAGTTAGCTTGAGTTAGCTCGGGTTAGCTTGAGTTAGCTTGAGTTAGCTTGAGTTAGCTTTAGCTAGCTTGAGTTAGCTTGAGTTAGCTTGAGTTAGCTTGAGTTAGCTTGAATTAGCTTGAGTTAGCTTGAGTTAGCTTTAGCTAGCTTGGGTTAGCTTGAGCTAGCTTGAGTTAGCTCGGGTTAGCTTGAGTTAGCTTGAGTTAGCTTTAGCTAGCTTGAGTTAGCTTGAGTTAGCTTGAGTTAGCTTGAGTTAGCTTTAGCTAGCTTGAGTTAGCTTGAACTAGCTTGAGTTAGCTTGAGCTAGCTTGAGTTAGCTTGAGTTAGCTTGAGTTAGCTTTAGCTAGCTTGAGTTAGCTTGAACTAGCTTGAGTTAGCTTGAGTTAGCTTGAGTTAGCTTGTCTTAGCTTTAGCTAGCTTGAGCTAGCTTGAACTAGCTTTAGCTACCTTGAGTTAGCTTGAGTTAGCTCGGGTTAGCTTGAGTTAGCTTGAGTTAGCTTGAGTTAGCTTTAGCTAGCTTGAGTTAGCTTGAGTTAGCTTGAGTTAGCTTGAACTAGCTTGAGTTAGCTTGAGTTAGCTTGAGTTAGCTTGAGTTAGCTTGAGTTAGCTTGTCTTAGCTTTAGCTAGCTTGAGTTAGCTTGAACTAGCTTTAGCTACCTTGAGTTAGCTTGAGTTAGCTCGGGTTAGCTTGAGTTAGCTTGAGTTAGCTTGAGTTAGCTTTAGCTAGCTTGAGTTAGCTTGAGTTAGCTTGAGTTAGCTTGAGTTAGCTTGAATTAGCTTGAGTTAGCTTGAGTTAGCTTTAGCTAGCTTGGGTTAGCTTGAGCTAGCTTGAGTTAGCTCGGGTTAGCTTGAGTTAGCTTGAGTTAGCTTTAGCTAGCTTGAGTTAGCTTGAGTTAGCTTGAGTTAGCTTGAGTTAGCTTTAGCTAGCTTGAGTTAGCTTGAACTAGCTTGAGTTAGCTTGAGCTAGCTTGAGTTAGCTTGAGTTAGCTTGAGTTAGCTTTAGCTAGCTTGAGTTAGCTTGAACTAGCTTGAGTTAGCTTGAGCTAGCTTGAGTTAGCTTGAGTTAGCTTGAGTTAGCTTTAGCTAGCTTGAGTTAGCTTGAACTAGCTTGAGTTAGCTTGAGTTAGCTTGAGTTAGCTTGAGTTAGCTTGTCTTAGCTTTAGCTAGCTTGAGCTAGCTTGAACTAGCTTTAGCTACCTTGAGTTAGCTTGAGTTAGCTCGGGTTAGCTTGAGTTAGCTTGAGTTAGCTTGAGTTAGCTTGAGCTAGCTTGAGTTAGCTTGAGTTAGCTTGAGTTAGCTTTAGCTAGCTTGAGTTAGCTTGAACTAGCTTGAGTTAGCTTGAGCTAGCTTGAGTTAGCTTGAGTTAGCTTGAGTTAGCTTTAGCTAGCTTGAGTTAGCTTGAACTAGCTTGAGTTAGCTTGAGTTAGCTTGAGTTAGCTTGAGTTAGCTTGTCTTAGCTTTAGCTAGCTTGAGCTAGCTTGAACTAGCTTTAGCTACCTTGAGTTAGCTTGAGTTAGCTCGGGTTAGCTTGAGTTAGCTTGAGTTAGCTTGAGTTAGCTTTAGCTAGCTTGAGTTAGCTTGAGTTAGCTTGAGTTAGCTTGAACTAGCTTGAGTTAGCTTGAGTTAGCTTGAGTTAGCTTGAGTTAGCTTGAGTTAGCTTGAGTTAGCTTGTCTTAGCTTTAGCTAGCTTGAGTTAGCTTGAACTAGCTTTAGCTACCTTGAGTTAGCTTGAGTTAGCTCGGGTTAGCTTGAGTTAGCTTGAGTTAGCTTGAGTTAGCTTTAGCTAGCTTGAGTTAGCTTGAGTTAGCTTGAGTTAGCTTGAGTTAGCTTGAATTAGCTTGAGTTAGCTTGAGTTAGCTTTAGCTAGCTTGGGTTAGCTTGAGCTAGCTTGAGTTAGCTCGGGTTAGCTTGAGTTAGCTTGAGTTAGCTTTAGCTAGCTTGAGTTAGCTTGAGTTAGCTTGAGTTAGCTTGAGTTAGCTTTAGCTAGCTTGAGTTAGCTTGAACTAGCTTGAGTTAGCTTGAACTAGCTTGAGTTAGCTTGAGCTAGCTTGAGTTAGCTTGAGTTAGCTTGAGTTAGCTTTAGCTAGCTTGAGTTAGCTTGAACTAGCTTTAGTTAGCTTGAGTTAGCTTGAGTTAGCTTGAGTTAGCTTGAGTTAGCTTGTCTTAGCTTTAGCTAGCTTGAGTTAGCTTGAACTAGCTTTAGCTACCTTGAGTTAGCTTGAGTTAGCTCGGGTTAGCTTGAGTTAGCTTGAGTTAGCTTGAGTTAGCTTTAGCTAGCTTGAGTTAGCTTGAGTTAGCTTGAGTTAGCTTGAGTTAGCTTGAGTTAGCTTGAGTTAGCTTGTCTTAGCTTTAGCTAGCTTGAGTTAGCTTGAACTAGCTTTAGCTACCTTGAGTTAGCTTGAGTTAGCTCGGGTTAGCTTGAGTTAGCTTGAGTTAGCTTGAGTTAGCTTTAGCTAGCTTGAGTTAGCTTGAGTTAGCTTGAATTAGCTTGAGTTAGCTTGAGTTAGCTTTAGCTAGCTTGGGTTAGCTTGAGCTAGCTTGAGTTAGCTCGGGTTAGCTTGAGTTAGCTTGAGTTAGCTTTAGCTAGCTTGAGTTAGCTTGAGTTAGCTTGAGTTAGCTTGAGTTAGCTTTAGCTAGCTTGAGTTAGCTTGAACTAGCTTGAGTTAGCTTGAGCTAGCTTGAGTTAGCTTGAGTTAGCTTGAGTTAGCTTTAGCTAGCTTGAGTTAGCTTGAACTAGCTTTAGTTAGCTTGAGTTAGCTTGAGTTAGCTTTAGCTAGCTTGGGTTAGCTTGAGCTAGCTTGAGTTAGCTCGGGTTAGCTTGAGTTAGCTTGAGTTAGCTTTAGCTAGCTTGAGTTAGCTTGAGTTAGCTTGAGTTAGCTTGAGTTAGCTTTAGCTAGCTTGAGTTAGCTTGAACTAGCTTGAGTTAGCTTGAGCTAGCTTGAGTTAGCTTGAGTTAGCTTGAGTTAGCTTTAGCTAGCTTGAGTTAGCTTGAACTAGCTTTAGTTAGCTTGAGTTAGCTTGAGTTAGCTTGAGTTAGCTTGAGTTAGCTTGTCTTAGCTTTAGCTAGCTTGAGTTAGCTTGAACTAGCTTTAGCTACCTTGAGTTAGCTTGAGTTAGCTCGGGTTAGCTTGAGTTAGCTTGAGTTAGCTTGAGTTAGCTTTAGCTAGCTTGAGTTAGCTTGAGTTAGCTTGAGTTAGCTTGAGTTAGCTTGAGTTAGCTTGAGTTAGCTTGTCTTAGCTTTAGCTAGCTTGAGTTAGCTTGAACTAGCTTTAGCTACCTTGAGTTAGCTTGAGTTAGCTCGGGTTAGCTTGAGTTAGCTTGAGTTAGCTTGAGTTAGCTTTAGCTAGCTTGAGTTAGCTTGAGTTAGCTTGAGTTAGCTTGAGTTAGCTTGAATTAGCTTGAGTTAGCTTGAGTTAGCTTTAGCTAGCTTGGGTTAGCTTGAGCTAGCTTGAGTTAGCTCGGGTTAGCTTGAGTTAGCTTGAGTTAGCTTTAGCTAGCTTGAGTTAGCTTGAGTTAGCTTGAGTTAGCTTGAGTTAGCTTTAGCTAGCTTGAGTTAGCTTGAACTAGCTTGAGTTAGCTTGAGCTAGCTTGAGTTAGCTTGAGTTAGCATGAGTTAGCTTTAGCTAGCTTGAGTTAGCTTGAACTAGCTTGAGTTAGCTTGAGTTAGCTTGAGTTAGCTTGTCTTAGCTTTAGCTAGCTTGAGCTAGCTTGAACTAGCTTTAGCTACCTTGAGTTAGCTTGAGTTAGCTCGGGTTAGCTTGAGTTAGCTTGAGTTAGCTTGAGTTAGCTTTAGCTAGCTTGAGTTAGCTTGAGTTAGCTTGAGTTAGCTTGAACTAGCTTGAGTTAGCTTGAGTTAGCTTGAGTTAGCTTGAGTTAGCTTGAGTTAGCTTGTCTTAGCTTTAGCTAGCTTGAGTTAGCTTGAACTAGCTTTAGCTACCTTGAGTTAGCTTGAGTTAGCTCGGGTTAGCTTGAGTTAGCTTGAGTTAGCTTGAGTTAGCTTTAGCTAGCTTGAGTTAGCTTGAGTTAGCTTGAGTTAGCTTGAGTTAGCTTGAATTAGCTTGAGTTAGCTTGAGTTAGCTTTAGCTAGCTTGGGTTAGCTTGAGCTAGCTTGAGTTAGCTCGGGTTAGCTTGAGTTAGCTTGAGTTAGCTTTAGCTAGCTTGAGTTAGCTTGAGTTAGCTTGAGTTAGCTTGAGTTAGCTTTAGCTAGCTTGAGTTAGCTTGAACTAGCTTGAGTTAGCTTGAGCTAGCTTGAGTTAGCTTGAGTTAGCTTGAGTTAGCTTTAGCTAGCTTGAGTTAGCTTGAACTAGCTTGAGTTAGCTTGAGCTAGCTTGAGTTAGCTTGAGTTAGCTTGAGTTAGCTTTAGCTAGCTTGAGTTAGCTTGAACTAGCTTGAGTTAGCTTGAGTTAGCTTGAGTTAGCTTGAGTTAGCTTGTCTTAGCTTTAGCTAGCTTGAGCTAGCTTGAACTAGCTTTAGCTACCTTGAGTTAGCTTGAGTTAGCTCGGGTTAGCTTGAGTTAGCTTGAGTTAGCTTGAGTTAGCTTGAGCTAGCTTGAGTTAGCTTGAGTTAGCTTGAGTTAGCTTTAGCTAGCTTGAGTTAGCTTGAACTAGCTTGAGTTAGCTTGAGCTAGCTTGAGTTAGCTTGAGTTAGCTTGAGTTAGCTTTAGCTAGCTTGAGTTAGCTTGAACTAGCTTGAGTTAGCTTGAGTTAGCTTGAGTTAGCTTGAGTTAGCTTGTCTTAGCTTTAGCTAGCTTGAGCTAGCTTGAACTAGCTTTAGCTACCTTGAGTTAGCTTGAGTTAGCTCGGGTTAGCTTGAGTTAGCTTGAGTTAGCTTGAGTTAGCTTTAGCTAGCTTGAGTTAGCTTGAGTTAGCTTGAGTTAGCTTGAACTAGCTTGAGTTAGCTTGAGTTAGCTTGAGTTAGCTTGAGTTAGCTTGAGTTAGCTTGAGTTAGCTTGTCTTAGCTTTAGCTAGCTTGAGTTAGCTTGAACTAGCTTTAGCTACCTTGAGTTAGCTTGAGTTAGCTCGGGTTAGCTTGAGTTAGCTTGAGTTAGCTTGAGTTAGCTTTAGCTAGCTTGAGTTAGCTTGAGTTAGCTTGAGTTAGCTTGAGTTAGCTTGAATTAGCTTGAGTTAGCTTGAGTTAGCTTTAGCTAGCTTGGGTTAGCTTGAGCTAGCTTGAGTTAGCTCGGGTTAGCTTGAGTTAGCTTGAGTTAGCTTTAGCTAGCTTGAGTTAGCTTGAGTTAGCTTGAGTTAGCTTGAGTTAGCTTTAGCTAGCTTGAGTTAGCTTGAACTAGCTTGAGTTAGCTTGAGCTAGCTTGAGTTAGCTTGAGTTAGCTTGAGTTAGCTTTAGCTAGCTTGAGTTAGCTTGAACTAGCTTTAGTTAGCTTGAGTTAGCTTGAGTTAGCTTGAGTTAGCTTGAGTTAGCTTGTCTTAGCTTTAGCTAGCTTGAGTTAGCTTGAACTAGCTTTAGCTACCTTGAGTTAGCTTGAGTTAGCTCGGGTTAGCTTGAGTTAGCTTGAGTTAGCTTGAGTTAGCTTTAGCTAGCTTGAGTTAGCTTGAGTTAGCTTGAGTTAGCTTGAGTTAGCTTGAGTTAGCTTGAGTTAGCTTGTCTTAGCTTTAGCTAGCTTGAGTTAGCTTGAACTAGCTTTAGCTACCTTGAGTTAGCTTGAGTTAGCTCGGGTTAGCTTGAGTTAGCTTGAGTTAGCTTGAGTTAGCTTTAGCTAGCTTGAGTTAGCTTGAGTTAGCTTGAGTTAGCTTGAGTTAGCTTGAATTAGCTTGAGTTAGCTTGAGTTAGCTTTAGCTAGCTTGGGTTAGCTTGAGCTAGCTTGAGTTAGCTCGGGTTAGCTTGAGTTAGCTTGAGTTAGCTTTAGCTAGCTTGAGTTAGCTTGAGTTAGCTTGAGTTAGCTTGAGTTAGCTTTAGCTAGCTTGAGTTAGCTTGAACTAGCTTGAGTTAGCTTGAGCTAGCTTGAGTTAGCTTGAGTTAGCTTGAGTTAGCTTTAGCTAGCTTGAGTTAGCTTGAACTAGCTTGAGTTAGCTTGAGTTAGCTTGAGTTAGCTTGAGTTAGCTTGAGTTAGCTTGTCTTAGCTTTAGCTAGCTTGAGTTAGCTTGAACTAGCTTTAGCTACCTTGAGTTAGCTTGAGTTAGCTCGGGTTAGCTTGAGTTAGCTTGAGTTAGCTTGAGTTAGCTTTAGCTAGCTTGAGTTAGCTTGAGTTAGCTTGAGTTAGCTTGAACTAGCTTGAGTTAGCTTGAGTTAGCTTGAGTTAGCTTGAGTTAGCTTGAGTTAGCTTGTCTTAGCTTTAGCTAGCTTGAGTTAGCTTGAACTAGCTTTAGCTACCTTCAGTTAGCTTGAGTTAGCTCGGGTTAGCTTGAGTTAGCTTGAGTTAGCTTGAGTTAGCTTTAGCTAGCTTGAGTTAGCTTGAGTTAGCTTGAGTTAGCTTGAGTTAGCTTGAATTAGCTTGAGTTAGCTTGAGTTAGCTTTAGCTAGCTTGGGTTAGCTTGAGCTAGCTTGAGTTAGCTCGGGTTAGCTTGAGTTAGCTTGAGTTAGCTTTAGCTAGCTTGAGTTAGCTTGAGTTAGCTTGAGTTAGCTTGAGTTAGCTTTAGCTAGCTTGAGTTAGCTTGAGCTAGCTGAGTTAGCTTGAGTTAGCTAGCTTGAGCTTGAGCTAGCTAGCTAGCTTGAGCTTGAGCTAGCTAGCTCGCTTGAGCTTGAGCTTGAGCTAGCTAGCTTGAGCTTGAGCTAGCTAGCTAGCTTGAGCTTGAGCTTGAGCTAGCTGGCTTGAGCTTGAGCTAGCTAGCTTGAGCTTGAGCTAGCTAGCTAGCTAGCTTGAGCTTGAGCTTGAGCTAGCTAGCTAGCTTGAGCTAGCTATCTAGCTTGAGCTTGAGCTAGCTAGCTAGCTTGAGCTTGAGCTTGAGCTTGAGCTAGCTGGCTTGAGCTTGAGCTAGCTAGCTTGAGCTTGAGCTAGCTAGCTAGCTTGAGCTTGAGCTTGAGCTAGCTGGCTTGAGCTTGAGCTAGCTAGCTTGAGCTTGAGCTAGCTAGCTAGCTTGAGCTTGAGCTTGAGCTAGCTAGCTAGCTAGCTTGAGCTTGAGCTTGAGCTTGAGCTAGCTAGCTTGAGCTTGAGCTAGCTAGCTAGCTTGAGCTTGAGCTTGAGCTAGCTAGCTTGAGCTTGAGCTTGAGCTAGCTAGCTTGAGCTTGAGCTTGAGCTAGCTAGCTTGAGCTTGAGCTTGAGCTAGCTAGCTTGAGCTTGAGCTTGAGCTAGCTAGCTAGCTAGCTTGAGCTTGAGCTAGCTAGCTTGAGCTTGAGCTAGCTAGCTAGCTTGAGATTGAGCTTGAGCTAGCTGGCTTGAGCTTGAGCTAGCTAGCTTGAGCTTGAGCTAGCTAGCTTGAGCTTGAGCTAGCTAGCTAGCTTGAACTTGAGCTAGCTAGCTAGCTTGAGCTTGAGCTTGAGCTAGCTAGCTAGCTTGAGCTTGAGCTTGAGCTAGCTGGCTTGAGCTTGAGCTAGCTAGCTTGAGCTTGAGCTAGCTAGCTTGAGCTTGAGCTAGCTAGCTAGCTTGAACTTGAGCTAGCTAGCTAGCTTGAGCTTGAGCTAGCTAGCTAGCTTGAGCTTGAGCTAGCTAGCTAGCTTGAGCTTGAGCTTGAGCTAGCTAGCTTGAGCTTGAGCTTGAGCTAGCTAGCTAGCTTGAGCTTGAGCTAGCTAGCTTGAGCTTGAGCTAGCTAGCTTGAGCTTGAGCTAGCTAGCTAGCTTGAGCTTGAGCTAGCTAGCTAGCTTGAACTTGAGCTAGCTAGCTAGCTTGAGCTTGAGCTAGCTAGCTAGCTTGAGCTAGCTAGCTAGCTTGAGCTTGAGCTTGAGCTAGCTAGCTTGAGCTTGAGCTAGCTAGCTAGCTTGAGCTTGAGCTAGCTAGCTAGCTTGAGCTTGAGCTAGCTAGCTAGCTTGAGCTTGAGCTTGAGCTAGCTAGCTTGAGCTTGAGCTTGAGCTAGCTAGCTAGCTTGAGCTTGAGCTAGCTAGCTTGAGCTTGAGCTAGCTAGCTTGAGCTTGAGCTAGCTAGCAAGCTTGTGCTTGAGCTAGCTAGCTAGCTTGAGCTTGAGCTTGAGCTAGCTAGCTTGAGCTTGAGCTAGCTAGCTTGAGCTTGAGCTAGCTAGCTTGAGCTTGAGCTAGCTAGCAAGCTTGTGCTTGAGCTAGCTAGCTAGCTTGAGCTTGAGCTTGAGCTAGCTGGCTTGAGCTTGAGCTAGCTAGCTTGAGCTTGAGCTAGCTAGCTTGAGCTTGACCTAGCTAGCTAGCTTGAACTTGAGCTAGCTAGCTAGCTTGAGCTTGAGCTAGCTAGCTAGCTTGAGCTTGAGCTAGCTAGCTAGCTTGAGCTTGAGCTTGAGCTAGCTAGCTTGAGCTTGAGCTTGAGCTAGCTAGCTAGCTTGAGCTTGAGCTAGCTAGCTTGAGCTTGAGCTAGCTAGCTTGAGCTTGAGCTAGCTAGCTAGCTTGAGCTTGAGCTAGCTAGCTAGCTTGAACTTGAGCTAGCTAGCTAGCTTGAGTTTGAGCTAGCTAGCTTGAGCTTGAGCTAGCTAGCTTGAGCTTGAGCTAGCTAGCTAGCTTGAACTTGAGCTAGCTAGCTAGCTTGAGCTTGAGCTAGCTAGCTAGCTTGAGCTTGAGCTAGCTAGCTAGCTTGAGCTTGAGCTTGAGCTAGCTAGCTTGAGCTTGAGCTTGAGCTAGCTAGCTAGCTTGAGCTTGAGCTAGCTAGCTTGAGCTTGAGCTAGCTAGCTTGAGCTTGAGCTAGCTAGCTAGCTTGAGCTTGAGCTAGCTAGCTAGCTTGAACTTGAGCTAGCTAGCTAGCTTGAGCTTGAGCTAGCTAGCTTGAGCTTGAGCTAGCTAGCTAGCTTGAGCTTGAGCTTGAGCTAGCTAGCTAGCTAGCTTGAGCTTGAGCTTGAGCTTGAGCTAGCTAGCTTGAGCTTGAGCTAGCTAGCTAGCTTGAGCTTGGGCTTGAGCTAGCTAGCTTGAGCTTGAGCTTGAGCTAGCTAGCTTGAGCTTGAGCTTGAGCTAGCTAGCTTGAGCTTGAGCTTGAGCTAGCTAGCTTGAGCTTGAGCTTGAGCTAGCTAGCTAGCTAGCTTGAGCTTGAGCTAGCTAGCTTGAGCTTGAGCTAGCTAGCTAGCTTGAGCTTGAGCTTGAGCTAGCTGGCTTGAGCTTGAGCTAGCTAGCTTGAGCTTGAGCTAGCTAGCTTGAGCTTGAGCTAGCTAGCTAGCTTGAACTTGAGCTAGCTAGCTAGCTTGAGCTTGAGCTTGAGCTTGAGCTAGCTAGCTAGCTTGAGCTTGAGCTTGAGCTAGCTGGCTTGAGCTTGAGCTAGCTAGCTTGAGCTTGAGCTAGCTAGCTTGAGCTTGAGCTAGCTAGCTAGCTTGAACTTGAGCTAGCTAGCTAGCTTGAGCTTGAGCTAGCTAGCTAGCTTGAGCTTGAGCTAGCTAGCTAGCTTGAGCTTGAGCTTGAGCTAGCTAGCTTGAGCTTGAGCTTGAGCTAGCTAGCTAGCTTGAGCTTGAGCTAGCTAGCTTGAGCTTGAGCTAGATAGCTTGAGCTTGAGCTAGCTAGCTAGCTTGAGCTTGAGCTAGCTAGCTAGCTTGAACTTGAGCTAGCTAGCTAGCTTGAGCTTGAGCTAGCTAGCTAGCTTGAGCTAGCTAGCTAGCTTGAGCTTGAGCTTGAGCTAGCTAGCTTGAGCTTGAGCTAGCTAGCTAGCTTGAGCTTGAGCTAGCTAGCTAGCTTGAGCTTGAGCTAGCTAGCTAGCTTGAGCTTGAGCTTGAGCTAGCTAGCTAGCTTGAGCTTGAGCTAGCTAGCTTGAGCTTGAGCTAGCTAGCTTGAGCTTGAGCTAGCTAGCAAGCTTGTGCTTGAGCTAGCTAGCTAGCTTGAGCTTGAGCTTGAGCTAGCTAGCTTGAGCTTGAGCTAGCTAGCTTGAGCTTGAGCTAGCTAGCTTGAGCTTGAGCTAGCTAGCAAGCTTGTGCTTGAGCTAGCTAGCTAGCTTGAGCTTGAGCTTGAGCTAGCTGGCTTGAGCTTGAGCTAGCTAGCTTGAGCTTGAGCTAGCTAGCTTGAGCTTGAGTAGCTAGCTAGCTTGAACTTGAGCTAGCTAGCTAGCTTGAGCTTGAGCTAGCTAGCTAGCTTGAGCTTGAGCTAGCTAGCTAGCTTGAGCTTGAGCTTGAGCTAGCTAGCTTGAGCTTGAGCTTGAGCTAGCTAGCTAGCTTGAGCTTGAGCTAGCTAGCTTGAGCTTGAGCTAGCTAGCTTGAGCTTGAGCTAGCTAGCTAGCTTGAGCTTGAGCTAGCTAGCTAGCTTGAACTTGAGCTAGCTAGCTAGCTTGAGCTTGAGCTAGCTAGCTTGAGCTTGAGCTAGCTAGCTTGAGCTTGAGCTAGCTAGCTAGCTTGAGCTTGAGCTAGCTAGCTAGCTTGAGCTTGAGCTAGCTAGCTAGCTTGAGCTTGAGCTAGCTAGCTAGCTTGAGCTTGAGCTTGAGCTAGCTAGCTTGAGCTTGAGCTTGAGCTAGCTAGCTAGCTTGAGCTTGAGCTAGCTAGCTTGAGCTTGAGCTAGCTAGCTTGAGCTTGAGCTAGCTAGCTAGCTTGAGCTTGAGCTAGCTAGCTAGCTTGAACTTGAGCTAGCTAGCTAGCTTGAGCTTGAGCTAGCTAGCTAGCTTGAGCTAGCTAGCTAGCTTGAGCTTGAGCTTGAGCTTGAGCTAGCTAGCTTGAGCTTGAGCTAGCTAGCTAGCTTGAGCTTGAGCTAGCTAGCCAGCTTGAGCTTGAGCTAGCTAGCTAGCTTGAGCTTGAGCTTGAGCTAGCTAGCTTGAGCTTGAGCTTGAGCTAGCTAGCTAGCTTGAGCTTGAGCTAGCTAGCTAGCTTGAGCTTGAGCTTGAGCTAGCTAGCTTGAGCTTGAGCTTGAGCTAGCTAGCTAGCTTGAGCTTGAGCTAGCTAGCTTGAGCTTGAGCTAGCTAGCTTGAGATTGAGCTAGCTAGCTAGCTTGTGCTTGAGCTAGCTAGCTAGCTTGAGCTTGAGCTTGAGCTAGCTGGCTTGAGCTTGAGCTAGCTAGCTTGAGCTTGAGCTAGCTAGCTTGAGCTTGAGCTAGCTAGCTAGCTTGAACTTGAGCTAGCTAGCTAGCTTGAGCTTGAGCTTGAGCTAGCTAGCTAGCTTGAGCTTGAGCTAGCTAGCTAGCTTGAGCTTGAGCTTGAGCTAGCTAGCTTGAGCTTGAGCTTGAGCTAGCTAGCTAGCTTGAGCTTGAGCTAGCTAGCTTGAGCTTGAGCTAGCTAGCTTGAGCTTGAGCTAGCTAGCTAGCTTGAGCTTGAGCTAGCTAGCTAGCTTGAACTTGAGCTAGCTAGCTAGCTTGAGCTTGAGCTAGCTAGCTAGCTTGAGCTAGCTAGCTAGCTTGAGCTTGAGCTTGAGCTTGAGCTAGCTAGCTTGAGCTTGAGCTAGCTAGCTAGCTTGAGCTTGAGCTAGCTAGCTAGCTTGAGCTTGAGCTAGCTAGCTAGCTTGAGCTTGAGCTTGAGCTAGCTAGCTTGAGCTTGAGCTTGAGCTAGCTAGCTAGCTTGAGCTTGAGCTAGCTAGCTTGAGCTTGAGCTAGCTAGCTTGAGCTTGAGCTAGCTAGCTAGCTTGAGCTTGAGCTAGCTAGCTAGCTTGAGCTTGAGCTAGCTGGCTTGAGCTTGAGCTAGATAGCTTGAGCTTGAGCTAGCTAGCTAGCTTGAGCTAGCTAGCTAGAGCTCGACCTATGAAAAGCTGCGCAAACACTTATTCTATAATAATTGCGAAAATTAAAAATTTCACAAGTGAAAAGCTGCATAAACAGTAATTCTATGTGTGGGGCATTATTAGGGGGAGGTGTCTTGTCAAAATATGGCTGGACTAAAGACCTCAACCCAGATAGGGTGGAAGGCCCTATGATCGGTCTGTTACTAATCGGTGACCGATAAAGACCTGACCAAGGCCTGTAGTAAGCTTGGTTAGGCATTACAGGAGATAACACTAAGACCGAGGGGTCTTAGAGAGCCCTCTAGCGGGGCGAATAGAGCTAGATCGAGCCTTGGGAAAGCTAGATCGAGCAGGACTGAAGCTAAAGGATAGACCGAGAGGTCTGTCTGGTCCTCCTAGAGAGGCCAAGAGAAAGTACGAGAAGCCAACTAAAGCTTGATCGGGCCTTCAGCAAGCACGACCGAGCTGTACCGGAGCTAACACTAAGACCGAGGGGTCTTAGAGAGCCCTCTAGCGGGGCGAATAGAGCTAGATCGAGCCTTGGGAAAGCTAGATCGAGCAGGACTGAAGCTAAACGATAGACCGAGAGGTCTGTCTGGTCCTCCTAGAGAGGCCAAGAGAAAAAACGAGAAGCTAACTAAAGCTTGATCGGGCCTTCAGCAAGCACGACCGAGCTGTACCGGAGCTAACACTAAGACCGAGGGGTCTTAGAGAGCCCTCTAGCGGGGCGAATAGAGCTTGATCAAGCCTTGGGCAAGCTAGATCGAGCAGGACTGAAGCTAAGCAAGAGACCGAGAGGTCTGTCTGGTCCTCCTAGAGAGGCCAAGAGAAAGTACGAGAAGCCAACTAAAGCTTGATCGGGCCTTCAGCAAGCACGACCGAGCTGTACCGGAGCTAACACTAAGACCGAGGGGTCTTAGAGAGCCCTCTAGCGGGGCGAATAGAGCTAGATCGAGCCTTGGGAAAGCTAGATCGAGCAGGACTGAAGCTAAACGATAGACCGAGAGGTCTGTCTGGTCCTCCTAGAGAGGCCAAGAGAAAGTACGAGAAGCTAACTAAAGCTTGATCGCGCCTTCAGCAAGCACGATTGAGCAAGACCGGAGCTAACACTAAGACCGAAGTGTCTTAGAGAGCCCTCTGGTGGGGCGAATAGAGCTAGATCGAGCCTTGGGAAAGCTAGATCGAGTAAGATTGAAGCTGAAAGAGTGTCAGAGGAGCAAATGAACCTCCAAAAAGTGAAAATCAAATTTTAGAAAAAACACAAGTTAAATACTGCATGGACAGTATTTCTATGTGTGGGGCATTATTAGGGGGAGGTGTCTTGTCAAAATATGGCTGGACTAAAGACCTCAACCCGGATAGGGTGGAAGGCCCCATGATCGGTCTGTTACTAATCGGTGACCGATAAAGACCTGACCAAGGCCTGTAGTAAGCTTGGTTAGGCATTACAGGAGTTAACACTAAGACCGAGGGGTCTTAGAGAGCCCTCTAGCGGGGCGAATAGAGCTAGATCGAGCCTTGGGAAAGCTAGATCGAGCAGGACTGAAGCTAAGCAAGAGACCGAAAGGTCTGTCTGGTCCTCCTAGAGAGGCCAAGAGAAAGTACGAGAAGCTAACTAAAGCTTGATCAGGCCTTCAGCAAGCACGACCGAGCTGTACCGGAGCTAACACTAAGACCGAGGGGTCTTAGAGAGCCCTCTAGCAGGGCGAATAGATCTAGATCGAGCCTTGGGAAAGCTAGATCGAGCAGGACTGAAGCTAAACGATAGACCGAGAGGTCTGTCTGGTCCTCCTAGAGAGGCCAAGAGAAAGTACGAGAAGCTAACTAAAGCTTGATCGGGCCTTCAGCAAGCACGACCGAGCTGTACCGGAGCTAACACTAAGACCGAGGGGTCTTAGAGAGCCCTCTAGCAGGGCGAATAGAGCTAGATCGAGCCTTGGGAAAGCTAGATCAAGCAGGACTGAAGCTAAACGATAGACCGAGAGGTCTGTCTGGTCCTCCTAGAGAGGCCAAGAGAAAGTACGAGAATCTAACTAAAGCTTGATCGGGCCTTCAGCAAGCACGACCGAGCTGTACCGGAGCTAACACTAAGACCGAGGGGTCTTAGAGAGCCCTCTAGCAGGGCGAATAGAGCTAGATCGAGCCTTGGGAAAGCTAGATCGAGCAGGACTGAAGCTAAACGATAGACCGAGAGGTCTGTCTGGTCCTCCTAGAGAGGCCAAGAGGAAGTACGAGAAGCTAACTAAAGCTTGATCGCGCCTTCAGCAAGCACGATTGAGCAAGACCGGAGCTAACACTAAGACCGAAGTGTCTTAGAGAGCCCTCTAGTGGGGCGAATAGAGCTAGATCGAGCCTTGGGAAAGCTAGATCGAGTAAGATTGAAGCTGAAAGAGTGTCAGAGGAGCAAATGAACCTCCAAAAAGTGAAAATCAAATTTTAGAAAAAAACACAAGTTAAATACTGCATGGACAGTAATTCTATGTGTGGGGCATTATTAGGGAGAGGTGTCTTGTCAAAATATGGCTGGACTAAAGACCTCAACCCGGATAGGGTGGAAGGCCCTATGATTGGTCTGTTACTAATCGGTGACCGATAAAGACCTGACCAAGGCCTGTAGTAAGCTTGGTTAGGCATTACAGAAGATAACACTAAGACCGAGGGGTCTTAGAGAGCCCTCTAGCGGGGCGAATAGAGCTTGATCAAGCCTTGGGCAAGCTAGATCGAGCAGGACTGAAGCTAAACGATAGACCGAGAGGTCTGTCTGGTCCTCCTAGAGAGGCCAAGAGAAAGTACGAGAATCTAACTAAAGCTGGGTCGGGCCTTCAGCAAGCACGACCGAGCAGTACCGGAGCTAACACTAAGACCGAGGGGTCTTAGAGAGCCCTCTAGTGGGGCGAATAGAGCTAGATCGAGCCTTGGGAAAGCTAGATCGAGCAGGACTGAAGCTAAACGATAAACCGAAAGGTCTGACGGGTCCTCATAAGAGGCATGGAGAAAGATCTGATACTAAAGTACCTCTCGGAAGTAATAAAATATGCCTGATGAAGCCGGGTATGATGTTTGTTGTTTGATGGCATTCATCGATTAGGTCTGGTGGATTCCCCATTACTCCGAGTGGTACTAGTAGAGGCTCCTACAGGGGTGAGCAAAGCGAGATCAAGCCTTAGGCAAGCTAGATCGAGCAGAACTGAAGCTGAAAAGCAAAATAAATGACAGGTCTGTCCAAATCAATAAACTTGAAATCCAGTGTGGTCACCACGGGTCACGAGGTGAATTCCTAGCGATTGTCTGCTGAACGTATAGGAAGGCCCGAAACGAACGATAATTTCATTGCACAGTGGAGATACTATACGTTCAGGAGTAGCATACATCGGGTTTGATCTATGATCATGTCTGGTCTCCGAGGATCCACCGGGTTACCAACTGGCACCGCTGTACTGGGTGTAAAACTGGGCCACCTGAAGTCCCGGGTGTAAAACTAGGTGCCTCTGTGCCAAAGTAGCGGCTTGCGTAGTGCATTATGCCTCCGGCTTGCGAAATGGTTATAAGCAATAACAACAGGACGCCGCGGGGTGTTCACTTAAAGGAGTAACGTTCTCTCAAGGGAGGGGATCTAAAAATCTTGATAAAACATTTATTCTATGCAAAATTTGTGCGCAAATTTTGCAAAGTAAAAAGCTGCACTGTAGCAAATTCTATGTGTGTAGCATTATTAGGGAAGTGTTGTTTGATGGCACCTCTCTACTTGATGCACCAAAGAACTACCTTGATGGCTCATGACCGCTGGTAATCTGTCGTCGCTAGTAGTTCGGAACTGAGAACAAATATGTTCGCAAATTACAACAATTATACAGCATATTGCTGAATAAAGCAGAACCGAATAATACTCAGTGACTTTACACCAAGACTGACTAATGTCTGGATTGTATCGTCCTACTCGAGTAAGGCGAAGAAAAGCTAGAAAGATACGCTTTTCACAAAGCAGGCTTAATGCATGCAAACCAAGGAGGAAGGAGTGATGCCCCTCCTTATAATAAGCAGAACCAAATAAAGAACAGACAGCATCATCTGTACAGTGACCAAGAAGAGGTGAAACTTCTGTATGTGAAAAGGCAATTTGAGCGAGATTTATTAGCAGACTAGTATTATGTTGTTTCTAGTAGGCGAAAGCCGAAACATCAACATGTGAAAATCTGATATTAAATCCTCAATCATTTTCCCTAGTATTATACAGCTATGAGTAACCTTAATTGGACACGGCAATTATTGCTGACCGGTGAAACTTTCGCATGGGAAAGACACACACACTTCTTGACAAAGCAATAAGTATTATGCTGTTTCTAGTACGCGAAAGCAGAAACATCAGCATGTGAAAGTTGTGAAGTTGAAGAATTTTTGTGTTGAGTACGATGTTGTTACTAGTAACCATGTCGACAGCTGAGAACTGTTCTCTAACCAATAGAAGGTGAAACTTCTGTATGTGAAAAGGCAATTTGAGCGAGATTTCTTAGCAGACTAGTATTATGTTGTTTCTAGTAGGCGAAAGCCGAAACATCAACATGTGAAAATCTGATATTAAATCCTCAATCATTTTCCCTAGTATTATACAGCTACTAGTAGCCGTAATTGGTCAGGGAAACATTGTTGACCGGTGAAACTTCACATG
>NW_027451995.1:0-1000 GCF_964194025.1 Convolutriloba macropyga
CTGTATACGCCACCTGATGGCCAGTCCCATTGATTCATGAAGCGTGGAACACAACTGGTGTGTGTGTGGAGCTATGCTCAAAGGCCCCACAGTTGCCGATTGCCATATGCGTCAAGCCGTCGCATCAGTGCGCTGCTCTACAGCATCAATGCGCAGGTCAAATACACGTCATGCAGTCTGAGCAAATGGCGTTTGGGCGATATTGCCAGCAGCGATCCCCCAGCAGAAAAGGGGACTAGTGGGGGACGGGCATGATCGAGTGCGACTTGCTGGCGTAAGGCTTTGGGGGTGCACTGGGGACAGAGCGGTATGAGTGCACCTGCCATGGCTGCATTGACAGAGGAAGTACCATCTGTGAGGGGGGCAGGCCTAGCGGGGGCTGGCTGCCATGTTCGTTTCCTTAAAATTATTAGTGGAGAGGGGGGGGGGGGGGGGGGGTTTACCTCGGTCAAGGTGGGCGGTGCAGAGCAATTGTGGCGCATGGGAGTGTCTCCCAGTGGAAGCGCATGGGAGTGTCTCCCATCAGGGGAGACACTCCCTGTTCCCTGGCTGACAGATGAGTTTCCTCCTGGTGCTCAACACCATCCTTCGCCCGCCTGCCACAGCTGTAGCTCGCGACGTCTTGCATCTGATACATCCGCCTCCTGCCCAACACCGCTAGGCTCGTGCTGATCAATAGGACATCTGCCCCCTATCCACAAGGTATCCATATGCTTTTTCAGTAACGGCCAGTTATGTTGTACTAGCGCTTCACCGAATTGGCAGTGTTGTGTGCTGAATGCGCTGCCTCGAGAGAGGATGCCGTGAATCCCCCGCCTTGCTGAACATGTGTTGGATTCATCTATTTGTGTTTGGTAGGCAACACAGTTCCTTTCTGGCTGGTACACGAGTCGCACATGCGGCTGGCCCGGGCTGCTGATGACCAGCTGTGAAGCACTGGCTCAATACCTGCCCGCTGGTGCACCGCAGCTGTGCACCTGTTCCCAGCAACGCCGGGAAA
>NW_027451996.1:0-34594 GCF_964194025.1 Convolutriloba macropyga
CTCGCGGCGGCCCCCTTTCCGCAGCCTCTACATGCTTCCGCTCTCCAGCATTGCTTCACCCACTCGCCTGTTTTTCCTTTCCCCAGTCTGTGTTCCAGCTTCGTTGTAATCTTTGCAAATCTACAGAAATAAACTTCCATCAAAACTTCAGGCTCATACATCATACATTCGTCATAGGCTCTATGTCGGTCGAGTCCTCAATTATTCTTTCTAGGTCCCAACTCAGGTACTGAAACTACGCCTGAAAAGAGGGGGGGGGGGGGGGGGGGGGGGGATTGCAATCAACGAGATTGGTGCCACAAATTATGCCTCGTGGCCATCGCAAGCCCACGCATTAATATCTGAAGGCTCACCACAGGGCCAACGGTTGAAAGCCCTCGCAGCGTCCGCACACCACTTGTCAGTTCTCCATTGATGGCCGTGACGTGGATGCCGTTTTCTTCCCGGCCAATCCTCTGCATGAGACATCCGTCTGCCTCATGCACGGGACGCCTGCTGTTTCCTGGTAGGGGAAGGTCATGGGCTCAGGTCGGCGCTGACCAGCTATAACCATCTAACGCTGGCGGGGCATACGGACAGCCGGGTCCTTTGGCACGGGCAGAGAATCAGACCACGATGCAGGCCGGTCGAGGTTAAGATGTCTCAGGGCTTCGAATGCCGCCTTCATCCTGCGCACGTTGGGAGGGTGCAAGAGGCAGGCTATCAGCTGCTCGGCAAAAAACCACACCGGGTGCAGGACAACTGTTCAGGTGCATGACAACGCTGCAAGGGACCGGGTCGGACCTCGCATTTTTCTTCGTCCTCCCCTCTCCACGGCCGACCACATCATTGCCAAGCTTCACCTCAGCGTAAAAGCCGGATTGCAGCTCCTGCCCAAAACAATAAAGCAAAGTCTTACACCAGGACCGAAAACCTCAGGATCGCAGCTGCAACATGAGAGAGATCCCGCTGCACCGTTCGACCGAATTGCTCAGGCCCTGGCTGGCGGCCACGTCTCTTGAGCCGCGTGCATGGCATCAGAGCAGAGCACAACCGCCGGGTGGCAAACGGGAGCCGGCCTAATACCAAGGCGGACCTGATCTCGATACCATGAGAGAAGAGGAAGGATGGGGACAGACAGGCGGAGGGTGAGGGACCGGAGGTGGAAACGAGGGGGGATCGGCCTGAGAAAGCAAGGACCGATCGATCGGATGGGGGCAGATGAATGCGAGAGAGGCCCCACCCTGCCGTCCTCAAGGACAATGCCGGTAGTTACGCTGTCAGCGTAGGACACATTCTGCCGCAGCCTCTGTCCAGCGGTGTTCAGAAGTGACATGCAGTTGTGCAACACCATCTTTGCCTCCATGCCCTGGATCGGTTGCTGGGAGCCCTGGATGGCGGCCACTGAAGAGTACACCTTTGTTTGCACCAAAAGCGCACGGTCAGGAACAGTGGGAAATGCGCGGCAGCCGGATACAGAAAGGCGCGGGTTGATGAAGGGGGAGCGGGGGAAGCCCGAGGCTGGCGCAAGAGGGAGTAAAAGCGAAGCGAGAAGAGATGACTGTGGACCGCGGGGGGGGGGGGGGGGGGGGGGTGGAGGATTTCACTGCATGGGTATGTGGATTTAGAGCAAAGCAAACTCTGGCACGTACGATCTTCTGTCGCTTGTTGAGCCGCGCAAGGATGTCGTCTTGACCCGGCAGGCCACCCGGTGCCCTGCTGGTAGGTGGCCGGAGAGGACGGGGAGGTGCCTGGCGAGGTACCGGCAATCTCTGCAGAGCCGGCGCAATCCCACTGGGGCCGGGGCGAGGTTGGTCTTGAGTAGCTTGCCCGGGCTGCAGAGGGAGCGGATGCCGCTGCTGGGGGGAGCCGTGACCGCCCTGGGTGTGCAGCTGCTGAGGCTGGGACGGGGAGCCATGTCCAGGCGGGCCACCTCCTGCCCAGTTGCCCTGCATCACACAGTACAAACAACCCATCCCAGGCATGGGCCAGGTTCCCAAGTCAGTGACCCCAAGAACCATCAGAAGTTCATTGCCCGGCATTTACAGGTTGCCTCGGCGCCTGCCAATGAGTCCTACGTCGCCTGCGCCGTTCGAGCGTAGGGGACTGTTTCGCTCGGAGAGATCAGGCGTAGGAGAAGGCGAAGGTACGTAAGGGAAGTGAAAATGGAATGGTGGAACAGCGTGGAACACATCCCTAGAGGGAACAGTGTTGCACCGTTTCCGCCCTCTAAAAATCTTCGCCTTCTCATCTTCTCTGCTCGCCCCACCCCACCCCGTTTCGTCCTTCGCTACCTGCCCCTCCCTCCTGGGCTGTTTGTCTGTCTCTCCCTCCTCCTGATCTGAGTCTGTCTCTGTCGCAGACGGTTGGGAGGTACCTCCCAGCAGTACGTCGGTGCCAAAACTCAACACCCACGAACATCCGATACCTACACCAAATACTCTTAACAAACGCTCCTGCTACGCGCGCTCACCAGCAGATTTGGTCCTGGAACGATCCCACCGCCCGTCGATGGCGGCCGCCTCTGCTGCTGCTGCTGTGGCTGCTGGAGGGAAGGGGCAAGACCACCGCCCGGCTGTGGCAGCCGCTGCTGCTGCTGCTGTTGTGGCTGCTGGAGGGGAGGGGCAAGACCACCGCCTGGCTGTGGCGGCCGCTGCTGCTGCGGCTGGAGGGGAGGGGGGGGACCGCCACCCAGCCAGTTTCCCTGAGGCATAGTCACATGGCACTGTCAGGACACACTTGCAACACCACAGCAGTGTGCGACACGGTCAGCGCATCGATTTGCCTGTGCTGCATCGATTTGGCTGTCTGCCGCAGGTTCGTTTGGTGCAGTGGCCATTTCTTGCTGTGATTTGGCCCCCATGGCGTTGTTGCTTCATCTACTCCTGCTGCCTATCTTCCAGCCTGTCTTCTGCCCCCCCCCCCCCCCCCCCCCCAAACCACCACCAGTATCGACCCAGAGGGCAAAAACAGTTACAAACCCACCATAGCATTTGGCCCAGGCTGCATCACGCTACCAGGCTGTGAAGATGGCGGCAGTAACCGCTGTTGTGGTGGCTGCTGCAGAGGGGGGGGACCACCCTGTCCTGCAGCTGCTCCGCCTACCCAGGTGCCCTGAAACAACATCCCAAAGCATGAAAGTGTAGTCAGCAAATTTAACCAGCAACTTCATTCGAGCCTTGTAATACAGCCTCAATGGGGGCTCACCATTGCGTTGGGGCCAGGCTGCCTTCCGCCGCCAGGTTGCGAAGCAGGCAGTGGGAGCTGCTGCTGCTGCTGCTGCTGCTGCCTGCTGCTGCTGTGGACCCGGGGTAGGATGCCCGCCTCGTCTCGCAGGGCCGCCACCTGCCCAGTTGCCCTGCAACCACGTACAGCCAGGATGAAAAAATTGAGAATCATTCATACAAGTCGAAGAAGTGTAGTCTTCCATTGCGGCCCTATCTGTTGCCATGGCGCAGTCTCCCCCTCCGTCCCTCTCAGGACCCGTCTTCATCGCACTGTAGCCAGTGGAAGACCTGAGAGTAGCACTCACCCCGGGATTCGGCCCAGAGATGATCCGGTCCAGCTGAGTTGGTGGTTGGAGGCCGTCTCCTCCCCAGGCGCCCTGTAATGCAATACCAACCACACAGCAAGTGAATAGGCCGGAGTGGGATATGTTTCGGTCATAGATGACGACTGGCAGGAGTTAAAGGTCCTACGCGAGCAACTCACCGCATTTGGCCCGGGCTGCATCCCGCCCGTGGATGGTGGAGTAACCATGCTGGCACCCGGCCTTGCATAGCTTCCCTGCCCATCCCCCGGGGCGGGGCCAGGTCCAGGGCCGGGACCTTGACTTGGGCGTGGCCCAGGGCGGGGGCCTAGACCTGGCCCCGGGCCTTGTGCAGGGACAGGACCTTGACTCGGACCTGGTCCTTGTCCCGGGCGGGGTCCGGGGCCTGGACTTCGCCCTGGGCCTGAGCCTGGTCCGGGGCTGGGACCTTGACTTGGCCCCGGTCCTGGTCCTGGTCTGGGGCGGGGGCCTGGGCCTGGTCTGAGGCCGGGGACTGGACTTAGCTGTGGTCCTGGTCCCGGTCCGGGGCCAAGTGCAGGGCCTTGCGCATAGCCTGGATCCTGGAGGCCAGAGCGTGGCCCAGGTCCAGGGCCTTGAGTATAGCCTGGCCCTGCAGGATCTTGACCTGATTGTGGTCCAGGTCCTCCTGAGCCTGCAGATGCGTCGCGCATGCCAGGAACGGGGCGGGGACCATGGGGACCGGGTCCTTGCCCTGAGCCAGAACCATAGGGTGTGGGCCCTGGCCCTGGTTGTGGCCGCAGTCTTGGGCCAGGTCCTGGGCCTAGTTGTGAACCTGGGCCTGGACCACCGGGGCTGGGCCCTTGCCCTGGCGCTGGTTGTGGCAGGGGTCCTGGTCCTGGCCCGGGTCCTGGTGCGAATTGTGGTCCTGGGCCTGCTTGTGGACCGGAGCCAGGACCACGGGGGTTGGGCCCTGGTTGTGGCCGGGGTCCTGGCCCGAGCTGTGGTCCCGGAACTGGTTGCGAACGTGGGCCAGGACCACCAGGGTTCGGCCCTTGCCCTGGCCCTGGTTGTGGCCCGGATCCTGGCCCTGGGCCAGGTCCTGGCGCGAGTCGTGGTCTTGGGCCTGGGCCTGGGCCCTGGCCGGGGCCGGGGGCGTATCCGTTAAGGCTGGGTCCTGGCCCTGACTGCAGCTCTGATCCTGGTCCTGGGCCAGGAGTATAAGGGCCCTGTCCTGCCCGTGGTTGTGACGGTGCCCCTGGGCCCGGGCCCGGGCCCAGGCCATAACTTGGACCTCCCCCTGGTTGTGATACTGGGCCGTCACCAGGACCCGAGCCAAATCCTGGGCCTGGGTCGGGACCTGATCCTTGGCCTGGACCTAGCCCTGGTCCTTGGCCGACACCGGGAGCCATATGGAAAGAGTTTCCCGCTATGCTGCGTGGATCTGGAGGCTGGCGAGACTGTTGCCCAGCATTACTTGGGTGCGAGCCTGGCCCCATATCGGGCATCTGGGGCCGTTGGGCGAGCTGGTTGCCAGGGGGGGCGCCACTACCCGGCAGTCCGGTGAGGTTGGGAGGGGCAGCCAGGATCGGGCGTGCTGGGCGGTCACTCGGGCCTGGCCCTGCACTCAGCTGAGGCGCTCTTGCCTGCTGTGAGGGTATGGGCTGCTGAGGAGCCATGCGAGGGTCGAGGCTGGGTTGCTTGGGGCCTGGGGCGGAGGGGAACCCAGGATCACCAGGTTCGCCCTGACGAGGCCTCTTGTTTGGGAGCGGAGCAATGCGGGGGTCCGAGGCGGGGCGAGAGAGCTTGCTGCCGGCCGGCGCAGCCGGGGCTGGGTTTTGTTGTTGCTCTGATGCTTCAGGGGGCAACGCATTCAGGGGAGGAGTGATTCGCGGGTCCCTCACTTGCTGCCCTTGCGGAGCCCGCGGGTCTGCATTCCTCTTGGGCATAGGCTCAGGAGGACGGCTGGGCGCACCAACAGCAGCGGCGCCAACCATGATGGGTTGAGGGAACGGCGCTGCCGGCACCGCTTGCCTTGGGTCGATGCCGGCAGAGCCAAGCCGAGGATCTTTGGCAGGGCGAAGGCTATCTGATGCTGTCCGCTTCGGCGGCGGCAGAGGGGCGGGCGCGGAAAGGATTGTCGCAGACGAAGCACGGGTCGGCGGGGCTTGCTGAGGCCCGGGCTGTGCCGCACGACTTGGTGCGTTCACAGCTGACATGGGCTCAGCGGCGACCTGTCGTCGAGGGTCCACCGGGGCGTTGCTGCTCGGGGCGCGGGTGGGCCTGTGGAAACCAGTGGCCGTGAGGTGGAATTCTGGGGGATGCATGCATGCATGGATGGATGGAGAGGAATTGGAGGTGGGATGCCAACCTGCGTGGATCAGTTGCTGTCAGCAAGGCTGTGGCAGGTTTCTGTCCCATCGTCACAGCTGCGTTGATCTTCCGGGGATCCACCGGCTGCAGAGATGGATTACCAGTCGGCTTCTGGGCAACAGGAGCCGCCCTGTGTCACAGCAACGGCAAAACCACACCGTCAGGCGACAGATACACCACCCCATCCACTTTTATGTCTGTGCCCATGAGCAGAGGGGGAAGGGAGGGGGGGGGGGTGTCCAACCTTCGCGGGTCAGAGGGCTGCAGGTCTGCAGCCGACACCTTCGGAAGTGTGGTGGGCCGGAGCACAGCACCAGCAGCTGCCGCCGCCGCTGCCACTGCCGCTGCTGCTGTCACCTTGCGAGGGTCCATAGGCTGCATGGACACCTTTTGTGCAGGTTTCTGGGCCGGCAGGAGATCCCTGTGGCCCACCAGGCAGGTGGGAAGGGCGAGGAGCGTGACGGGACGCAAAGACGGAAGGCCGATGACAGCACCAAAGCATCTTGAGCAGGACCAGGGAGGGAGGGGGGGGGGGGGGGGACCCACCCGTTGCTCTTGGAGTCCGATGGATCTTGCCAAAACGGGGAAGCCGGGTTGCTCTCCGGAAGAAGGCACTGCGAGGGAACAGGGAGGTGGGCGGTAAGTGACCACATAGGCATTGGGCTGATAGAGACGGAAAGAGAGTGAGGAGTGATGGTTTGGATCATGAAGGAGATTGACCGGCACAGTCTGGGCTGGGCAGCGACAAAGGAAGAGCACGCATGGAGGAGCGGGAGGGGAGGGGAGGGGAGCAAACAGAACAAAACAGGACAGGAGAGAAGGAGAAGCTCGGAAGAAAGAGAGGGAGAGGGAGAGGAGAACGAGCGAAATATGGCAGAGTTTGGTGGTGGAGGCTGAGAGGGCGGGGAGACCTTCTCGATGAGGGCTGGAACGGTGGGGAGGTCGATCTGCCGCAGGCCAGGCTCGGGGCGCATGCCGCATGTGCGGTCGAGCTGGAAAAACACCGTGCTGCGGATGAAAGCCGCGACGTTGTTGCACCTCTCCATCTCGGCCGACGTTGCCCAGATGCTTGCGGGCACGTGTCCATCCTTCGAGGGGACGGGCATACGAGAAGTGTAAGGGGGGGGGGGGGGGGGGGGGGTATCGACAGGGGGACAGCCATGGCGTTGCAAAAGGATGTGTCCATGGCTATTGGTTCAGGGCGGAACGCGTTGTCGTTGCCACCGCTCACCTCGAAGTGTGCCATGGAGCAGTCTTCCCTCGCGTTGATCGCATCAGACATTTCCTTGTGAGGGAAGTATGGGACCACGCTGAGGACCTGGCTGCGGTGCGCGGGTTCCCAAACCTGTTTGGCAGAGGAACAGAGGAGTGCAGTCTGCTCAGAATGTGATGTGGGGATGGCCACGCTCCTCATCCCTGCCCATGCGCCTCTCAACACAGGGAAAACAAAGAAGTAGAGAGCGAGTGAGAGAGAGAGAGCCAGACAGACAGACAGACACATAGACACACAGACACACAGACAGAGAAAGAGAGAGGGAGGAGGAGAGGGTTTGGAGGGGTAGGGAAAGCGGCTGAGCGGTGGCAGGGGGGCTGAGCGGTCTCGTCCCCCTCCCCCACAACTCACCCGCATGTCCGGAGAGGGCTCCGGGAGGAGCACTGTCACTTGAGTGTGACACCTGAATCCGTCCCCCCCCCCCCCCCCCTCCTGCCCTTTGCAAGAAATAAAGACACCTCTCGCTCACTCGCAGCAATTCGATGGCTCTAAAGAATATGGGAATGCACCTCGGGACGGTCATCAAGGATGAAGGCAGTGGCCATCGGAGATGGACTGCCTTCCACGGCCGTCCTCCGCTCTCTGAGATTGAAAACCTGCGCTTGGGCATGAGGAGCACCAGCCGGGGGGGCGATAGGGAGTCAGGCAGAACCCAGGAGCCAACATGCCTCCAAACTCTGGCGCCTCGATGGGATTGCGCTTGCGGAACACACTAGTCGAGGGTGGGGTGGGGCTGACGTTGGGCAAGCTGGTGGTCCGAGGGGGGGGGGGGGGGGGGATGAAGTAGAAGAGTTGGGGTGGCACAGGAAAGAAACCGAAGGAAATACCAGGGCGAGAGCCGAGGGAAAGGGGGTGGGCATGGAGGTGGTCATGACCTGAAGGGGAGAGGGGCACCGCGAAGGCTGAGGTGTGAAGAGCAAGCATGCGGGAAAGTGTAGGAAAGCACTGGCAATGGGGAAGGAAACGGTGGAAGAACGGCGGTGAACATGCAGAGGCGGTGCCCTGCCAGCACCTTCTCGAGCCGCTTCAGCCTTGAGCCGGGAATGCACACGACCCGGCGCTGTACGCGCTCCCTTGGGATGAGCGTTGCTGAGGGGTCCAACAGGCGCCACGCCTCAAGCGCGTACCCACGCTCTGCAGCCGTTGCCACGTAGACATCAAAGCGGAGCTTCACACTGTTCGGCAGGAAAAGGGCCCAGGGTCAGTTCCTGGGGCTTCCGTGATGACGAGAGTCCTCCCCCCGCCCCACAGCAGCCGCACCACCACCTCCACGCGGGCGCGCTTGGGAGGTTGGAGCAGGGCTCAGGACAGGAACGGCCGGACCGTCACTCTCACCTTCCTCCTGCAGCGTCCTCAGAGCAGAGATATGATCGGAGTTTCTGGTAGAGAGTAACAGTGACTGTGTCAGTCGATGTTGGGGTGGAGCTCAAGAGGGCGGGGTGGGGATCATATTCGGGGCTGCCCCCCGGCTGCCTTTGAGTTTGGACAAGGCCAGGGGAGCCCCAGGCAGAACGTGGGAGTTGAGAAAGGGGGGGGGGGGGG
This sequence comes from Convolutriloba macropyga, assembly GCF_964194025.1. Classification (NCBI taxonomy): domain Eukaryota; kingdom Metazoa; phylum Xenacoelomorpha; order Acoela; family Convolutidae; genus Convolutriloba; species Convolutriloba macropyga. The sequence continues at coordinate 8,676 of NW_027451996.1, forward strand.
GGGGGGGGGGGGCAAAGATGAAAAATGGGCGTCTAGCGGAAGGCAAGCAGAGGTGAAGGGGACCGTGCATATCCGATATGGGGAAGGAATTGTAGGAAGAGGAGGGCGGGGCCGGGGGGTCGAAGTTGGAAGGTCGGGCAGGAGACATTGCATTCAAGACCTGGAAGGGGACATTGCAGCAGGCAGGGGAGGAAAGGAAGCAGGCGGGCCAGAGAAAAAGGAGGGAGGAGGAATCAAAAAGCTGCTGACACACTCCTGCAGCAGGATTTGGTCATCATCGCCTGCAGCTGGAAAAGGGGGGGGGGGGGGGGGGGGGCACCTCCCAGCCAGAGCGAATCCTCATTATCATGCTCGTGTCAGGCCTGATGTAGTGGGCAGCAAAGGTGTGAGCGAGAGAGTCTGCATACGTCAGAGGGACAGAGAGCCGACAGCATGCCTCTAGGTGCTGAGGGAGGGAGGGAGGGAGCTCCCCCCCCCCCCACCCCCGACCCCAACACACACACACACACACACACACACACACACAACCACCACCCTTCCCTTTGGTGGCGTGTGATGCCTCTTCCAGGCACCTGAGGGGGTCGATACGGGAGAGCACAATGCCGAAGTCCGGTAGCCGTACAACGGGCCGCATGATTTGGTCGCCATCCTCATCTACCGCCGGCTCCTCCCTGCAACGAGTCTAGCCTCAGTGAATGTGACATCGATGCTGAAGCAGATGCGCCTATCTCTGCTTATCTGTCGTGCCTTTGTGCAGTCCATTAATGCACCCATCTGTCTACCTCGCTCCCCCTCCTTGCAGTGTGTCGGTATGTCTGCCTCTGTCTGTGTGTCTGTCCGCCCGTCTCCCTCTCCGCATGTCCTGGTGGTTGTCCACACGTCCTTCCTCCGGTCCGGTGGGCTGTCTGTCAGGCCAGAGGGGCGTTTGTCCAAGCGCGCGGTTCTCTGTTTATCTCCCTAGCCCACCTTTTGTTCATCCGCCTGTCTATAAGACGCCCCGGCTGGCTCTGTGACGGCGCTGTCGGCGTGGGGATCTACTGCCCCGTCTCTCAGCCCATGCCGCCCATCTCTGCATCGGCCCTCCAGATTGTACAGTCATGTCCATGCATCCCGCTGCTATTGCTTCACCCCCCCCCCCCCCCCCTTGCATCCTCCTCAATCCGTAACGCCGCTCGCTCCCCCGGGAACAATCTGCAGAGCTGCACAGCCGGCAGCCCGGCCGCGCCGTTTACTGATCACACTTCGCACCTTACTCCACCATGCCTTTCACTCCATGTGTGCCCCCCCCCCCCCCCCCTCCCCGCACCTCCACCTCACCCCCACCCCCCTTCCCTTGGTTCAATTCACAGCCCCCGGCACATGTGTGAGCTGTGCAGCGGTAACTCACACAGCCTGAACGACCCGCCCCTTGATGGTGACTGAGTCTGTGGGCCGCGTATTCCTTGAGGAGATCAATGTCACGCTGCAAAATTGCCAGATGTGTCTCCTGCAGTTCAGCAGCCCCGGGAGAGCATCCCGAGAGGGAGGGCGGGGGATCAGGCGCTGGCCCGGCCGGGGGAACGGCTGAAAGAGATGGGGACTGCCATGCCCTCTAGAGGGCCAGGCCTGTGTGTGCGTGTGTGTGTGGGTGTGTGGGTGTGGGGTGGGGTGGGGTGGGGGAGGGCGCATAGTGATAGGTGTCACTGTTGTTTGGCCACGTAGCGTAGCATGTGGAAAAATGGACTCGGTCAGAGGGCTCAAACGCGAATCCACACAGCGATACCCAGGAACACAAAGCATCAAACCGTAGAGCAATAGACAAGATGCAGCATAGGCACTGCGCGGCAGAAGGGAGGGGTCGGGAGGGAGAGGGGCAGTTTTACCAGCTCAGGGTCGTCACGCTTTGAGAGAGAGTCGTGGCGGTCACACAGGCCACTGATTGACTGCGCAGAGATGAGGGTTTCGTCGAGGTCGAGGACAAGTTGCAGCCGGGCGTTGGCCACGGCGTCTCCTGAGATCTGGGGTTGAAGGGAGGCGGCCGGGCAAAACCGAGCTAAGTGAGCGAAAAAGAGTGCACTGAGGTGACGGCAACATACTGCCAAGCAACGAAAGCATAGAGGGATGGAAAGTCTCGGAAGGCAGTGCCGGGTATGAAATGGAAGAAGAAGAAGAACCCAGAACACAGGGAGGCACAAAGGGCAGCGGTGACAAGGAGAAGGGCCCTTTTGGGAGGGACGATGTTGAGGAGGAGTGGGCGAGCAGAGAGACGGCAGGAAGAGACGAGGCGCAGGTCAAGAGTGAGGCTGCCCTGGAGGGGAGAGCAGCGGATGGAGAGGTGAGCGCACGCCGGGGGGGGGGGGGGGGGGGGGGCAGCAAAGGGGGGTACGCACCAGTGGTGACCCTGCACCCACCAAATAGCCATCAAACACCTTTTGGGGCCCTTGCTGAACAGCCGCCAACAGTAGCTCAAGACCATTCTTCAGCGGCATCACGGCCGCCTACGTGCCCACCACCACCAGCAGCAGCAGCCCACTGATTAGCTGATGCCAAGCCAAGGTATCATCTGCCCACCCCCTCCCCTCCTGTCCGGCGTTGATTCCTGCAGGAAGCCGGCCAGGGCCTGCAATCCGTGTGCAGGTCTGCTGTACACCTGCATGCAGGGCCGTCCCTACCTTGTTGCTGGAAATGCACTCTTGGTGGAGGCTGTCAAATGTGCGGCCCTTGCTCGGGGCGGGGGTGCCATCGCTGAAGGCAGGCAGCGATGTGATACTCATGCAGGGGGGCCTGCGTTAGGCGGTGGCGGCGAAATATTAGAGTGGCCGGGCCGGGGGGATCTGGGACAAGAGAGAGGAGAGAGGGGCAGAGAGAGAGAGAGAGAGACAGAGAGAGAGAGAGAGAGAGAGAGAGAGAGAGAGAGAGAGAGAGAGACAGAGAGACAGAGAGACAGAGAGAGAGAGAGAGAGAGAGAGAGAGAGCAGCAGCAGCATTAATTGTGGGACGGTGACCGATTACACCACTCTCCAGAGAGGGAGAGTCACACAGCACAACACTGCAAACCACGGCTCACGGTATATGCGAGCCTGTGTGTTTTGGAGGGAAACGAGAAGGGGGGGGGGGGGGGGGGGGGTAATCATGAAGTGAGGGACGTGAGGTGGGGTCCGATTGGGAGGTGAGAAATCACAAAGGCAGAGGCTGAGACTGACCACCGCTGAGAAGGTGCAGAAGAACAGATGGTAAATATCGAGGCGGCGCCGTCCTGCGAGGCACAATTGGGAAGGAGAGAGAGAGTGTTAATCCATCGGCGACGGCACGTACACACAGCCAGCCAGGCAGCGACGCATGGTGTCTTTAGTACAGGAGCGGCTCGTGGCGGGAATGGCTACACTGTCTGCATGTGAGCGACTGCCTGTGTGTTAGAGCAGAGAGGGCTGGGAAGGACTGAGACGAAGATTTATCAGGGAAATCCATCGGGGATCAGCCAGGCATGCAATCAACCAAGCCGTGGTCCGCACTGCTTCCCACAGGAACTGATCACAGCAACCGAGAGGAGAGCAACAAGAAACTCTGCAGCAGTCAGCAGGCGACAACATGCAGACCACAGTAACCCTAGCCAGGACTACAGTCTTAACCAATACACATACACCGTGGGAGGGACAGCAACGGCATCCATGCATACTGGCAGCTGGAATGCACCCTCCAATAAAGGGGTGAGGAAGGGAACCTATGCAACCAAACAAGCTAGCTTCCGTGCCTCTCTCTGATGGCTGAGTGGCATTGGCCTCTATTGTGCAATCGTCGAGATTACCAAATCAATGCGGAATGAGCTGAGTTGTCCAACACGGCATTCGCACAGGCCACAGCTGTCGCCGAGAGCCTTGAGCGCGAGGGCTGAATTGTAGACTATCTGCGTACGACGTCGACGCGCCCGTAAGCTCAAATGGGGTCAAGCCCGGCGAACTGGAGAAACCAAGACTGCGATCGCATTCTACCGGTATCTGGCGGCATGCAGACGAGGGAGAGCTGCCCTATCGAACTGATCGCCCCGGCCTCCCACGGAGGGATTGGCGGGGAGGCCAAGCAAACGCAGAGTGGCGCCGGCTGTCGGCTACAAGTTTGAATACGCCGAATATGAACCTTGAAACACCCATCATGTCGGAAATCTGAGATCGATCGATCATCATGCATATACATATCGCGCATACGTCAGTCGTATTCGTACTCTCTCTTGGCTAATAGTGCGGGTACGGCACGAGGGTCGCGATAACGTAGGCGAAGTGCTGTACCAACTGTGGTGAGAGAGGCGGTGTGGTTAGCCAGAGGGCGACTTGGCGAAGGGAGTATACCAGAAGCTGACCACAGGTAGGCCTTTCGCAGGGCGCTCAGGGTAGGCTATGGCAGCGGCTGGCCCAGTGAGGAGCACTCTGGCAGGGATGTTGTTGTCATCCCGTACGTCCAGAAATGTGTCGTACGATTCTTCCCCGGACATTGCTGGGCTTGAAACAGCTTGGGTGGAGTACCCGGGGGGGGGGGGGGGGGGGGGGGGATCTGACTGGCTAAGCTGTGACCGGGCCAGCGAGGGCACAGGTCCAGCCACCGTACGGCGGCACTGTATCTAGCTTTGCACTGAGGCCTGGCTCAACAGCGGTGCCGCTGATAACAGCAGCGATGCAGCGAGACTGCGAGCCGTTGGCTGCTGGTAGGTAGGCACAGCAACACCCGGATTAAGGGTATCGTTGCACGTACAGCTGTGCTCGTGGAGACGGTACGTGAACCCAAGAGTGAACAGCTACCAGCCAAAGGGCAGGCGACCGAGAGCATGCTGAATACTCTCCCTCGCCCCCCAAGCTTCCCTCATATGGGGGCGGGATTGTTCGGGGGATCAACAGCAGACCAAGGCCTGGGGTTGATCGGGGAGCTGAAGAGCGAGACAGTGGATAGGGTCTGAGCCTGAGCAGTAGCGGCGGGGCGGACAGGGGACCAGGGGCGGGGCAGCTCCAAGAGAACTCTAGGGCTGACAGTTCTGCCGGTTCTCAACTCCAACCACTTCAGCACAGTTTATAAACCCAACACGCATTGATTGTCTGACAACTATCGGGGTGAATGTGTGCGGGGAGACGAGCCAGAGGGGCGACGGATACGCCGGCGGCTGTTGGCCTGCTGTTGGTAAGTAGCTATGTCTCAATCAAGCTTCTCGATCTGCTAGCTTCCTTCATCAGGCTAGGCCGGCACGCGGCGGTGTATAGTAACTGATCAGACAGGATATGCCAGAAGTACCGTACGGTAGTAGCGATATATCTGTACTAGCTACAGGTGCATATTGCATACCGATTACTAGGTGATAATAATTACACCTACCTACCGATCGCTACGAGTACGAGTACTAGTACACAGATTGTCAGAAAGGTACTAGAACATCCGTACCCAGGTACCTATCCAGTACCTACAATACCAAGACCTCGATATACGTCCCTTTGAACTCATGCAGTCTTACGTACAGCCACATCACAGTATTACGCTAGACGTGTATGACATTATCACAAGAAACTGCATTACATGTACTCCCTTTTCTCCCTTCCACCGTCTATTTCCAAGCGCTAGCTTGCACAAGTATTGCGCATATCGTCCCTATAAATATGGTTGTATCCATCAAATGTAAAACATTAACACTGGATTCCAACATGGTTTCCGGAGCAGTAACGACCTGACATCACAGTTTTCAGTTTTCACTCATCTACAGCAGAATCTACACTCATCCACCAAAAACAAAAAAAAAACACCAAGTACTACACTCATCCACAATGACAAAAACCAAGAAAGCCGCATCTCCTTCACCGTCCGCCCAGGACCGCCCTCCCGTCGCACGCAGCGACGACCGCCCTCCGGCTACCCCTGCCATCGCGCCAACCCAATCTCCAAGCTCACCGAGCGAATCTCTCAGCTCGAGGCCACTCAGCTCCCCGCTGCCCCTCGCCGCCAACTGGCCGGAGCTTTCGGCCAGCTTGTGTCCCCAGGACCGTTCTCCCTGCCGTACGCTGCGAACACCGAAGGTAACGTTACGCGTACGTACACCAAGCTGAGGACCGCCAAGCAGCCAACAGGTTTTGTCCGGTGCGACCCTAACAACCCTCCTGAAGGTCTCAAAGGTGTCAAACCGGCCGATGTCCCTACTTTCACTGGCCAAGATTTCCCCGAGTTTGCCAAGAATTTCTTTAATTTCTTGGCCAGCTATGACCCCATTCTTGCAGAAGCCCTACTTTCCAGCAGGAGCGAACCCTCTTCGAAGGCACACTCCCTGCAAACCCAGCGCCAAGCCCTACAGCTTCTCAAGTCTGCCATGAAACCCTACCAGCCCGGTGCAGACCTGATTCTACTCGTGGACGCGAACAGTACTCTACCGGCAGCAGACGCCTGGGATCTGGTACACTCACACTTTACTCGCGGCGTACTCTTCAGCCTCGGCACTCATCTACGAAAATGTACCATGAAACAGCCTGCCGACGAAACCGCTCTATCGTACATCTATCGCGTACTACTGGCCCGCGAACAATGTCATTCGATCCTACCGGACTGCCTGTCCAACGATCTTATGGCCGTCTTGATCCTAACAGGATTATCGTCAACGTACAGCACCACCACCGACAAACTATACGCGAATCACCTTGACACCATACCGTACATCGACGAGATTCGTACCATGATTTTGCTGAACCAGTCACACGATCACGAAAAGCTCCCGCAAACACAGCGACCACCATCCGGATCACCAGCAGTACTCAACACCAGTACACGGAAACCCCTTTCCCAGCCCACAGACCCTTGTTTTCACTGCGGGGTTTCCGGGCATTGGGCACGGGAATGCCCAAACCCCAGAGACCCTATCGCCTTCAACCGTTGGAAAGAAAACCGCGAAAATCGTTTTCAAGCCCGCAAAGCCGCCGGCCAACTCAAGAACCCTCAGTCGGAGAACAACCCTGCGGCAAACCCTACAGTACAGCTGACCAAGGAACCCTCTGCTGAAACCCCAGCCAACCCTACTGATCAACCTGTGTCCACAGAATACTCGAGTATCTTCGGCCACAACGTACCCGAAATGCATATGACCACGGTATCTACCTCGAGACTCGAGTACGAGTAACCTTGATACTCATGATTCTGACATTTACCTTAGCGGTAAACTCCCTCTTCTCGACCCCGGAGCCAACGTACACGCCGTGGCAGATGCATCTCTACTGTTTCACGTACAGCCCATCACCAGTACTCCAGTAATCCTTGAAGGAATTAACTGCAAGGCAACGGCAGTTGGACTCTACACTCGCAACTTCAAACTACTGAACGGTACGTGGAAGAAACTAGTACTCCCTGCGTACCATGTACCAGACTTACCATCCCGTACTACAGCCGGCCACAGGATTATCATCAGCCAGAGTGCACTGGAGCGTCAATATGACGCCGGACTAACCCTACCGAGACCCTCGACTGGTGGAAAAAGGGTTGTGGAATTTCCTGACGGACAAATGCCGGTCATTCAGCGACACGGACTGTATTTCCTGGGCTACGGACTTCCTGCAGAGGTACAGTATTCAGAATATTCCCGATATTCTGATACTCTGACGACTATGCACAGCTCCTGTGTCGCCGCTACCGCGGCAACTGCCGCCACATCCCCAGGAATCGATCGTGGAGAATTATTTCATCACCGTCTCGGCCATATTTCTGCTGAATCCATGCGTCGGCAGCTGCGTCATTTTCCGAATCTACCTTACACAATCGCCGACGTCGCTAACCTGAAGTTCTGTGACGACTGCGCCATCTCCAAAGCAAAGAATTCTGACCGGGTACGTACCGCTGGCACCAACCCTGACCGGATTTTTCTGAATTTATCTACCGACCTTTACGGACCAGTTCACGGACCCGCCGGTACCCCTGGCTACGCGCTCGGAGTAGTCGACCATTTTTCTGGATACGTTTGGCTACGATTTTTACACTCAAAAGGTGAAACCCCCGAAGCCCTTACCTCCATCCTCACCACCATTCGGACAATTTTCAATCGGCGTTTTCCGAATACTCCCTGGTCCTGTACGCTAAAAGCGGACAGCGAGTCCGTTTATTCCGGGGCAGGCACTTCGGATGTCTGCCTTCGCCAGGAAGTGGATCTCCGATTTACTGCCCCCCATAGCCATCATCAACTCGGCCGCATGGAACGGGTATGGGGCCTTCTACACTGTACGGCCATCGCCCTCATGACCCACTCTGGGACGCCTCGCCGTTTCTGGACCACTGCCTTCAGCACCGCCTGCGTTCTGCGCAATGTACTGCATACCCCGGTTTGCGGCCCCAGTGGGGGTTCCCCCTATACTACGGTACACGGTACGGCCCCCGATCTCTCTGTTCTTCGTATCTACGGGTGCGCCGCGTACGTCACCCTTCCCCTTGCAGATCAGCGGAAATTTGAGCCCAAGGCCAGACGAATGGTTTTTCTGGGATATTCCCAGAATTCTCCGGGATACATCGTCTACAACCCGGATTCTGGCCGTTTTCTCGTCACCCGCCATGTCCAGTTCAACGAATCCAGCTTCCCGTTCCTGAGCGCCGCTGACCCGCCTAACGAGGCCCCGCTTCCCGCAGTACGCTCTGATACCCCGGGTACTGACCTTTCTTCCCAATCTGCTGCCCCCGCCCGAGTTCCTGACCCGCCCGTGGTCGCAGTGGGGGTAATCACCAATATTTCCGATCCACGGTCAATTCCGGAACCCTCCAGCTACTCCGAAGCCCTACGATCACCGTACTCATCAGAATGGACCAAAGGCATGAAATCAGAACTCATGTCCCTGAATCAGAACCAAGCCTTCGAAATAACTACCCTACCTGAAGGAGCGCATACCATTGGGACCAAGTGGGTCTACAAGGTAAAATTCGCTAAAGATGGTACTGTTTCTCGCTTTAAGGCTCGCCTTGTGATCAAAGGGTACAGTCAACAGGAAACCGACTACAACGAGATCTACTCACCTGTCGTTAAGATCGCGAGCCTTCGTACTATCCTAAGCCTAATCGCTACGCATCAATGGCATGGACATCAAGTAGACGTCGATACCGCTTTTCTTATCGCGGACCTTCAGGAGACAGTATTTACGGACATTCCTGAAGGTATGAAAGAAATACTCCACACCGTACCAGATACTCGTACCTATCCCAGCAATAATGACAGAATCGTACTCAAATTACGGAAAAGCCTGTACGGTCTGAAGCAAGCACCGCGGAACTGGTTCATCACTCTACACACGTGGCTAGAAGACTACGGCTTCAACCAGAGTACCGCCGATCCCTGTATCTACGTACTCCGAGATAAGACCCGCCACCTTATTCTTTCAGTATACGTTGATGACCTACTTATTGCCTCCCCGATCTTAGCCGATCTAACCAAGTTCAAACAAGACTTCGGAACTAAATTCCCTATCAAAGATCTGGGGGAAGCCTCCTGGCTCTTAGGTACAGCAATCGACCGCACTCAGGACGGAATATTTCTGCATCAGCAGAAATATATTCACGACATGGTACATCGCTTCGGACTACAGGATTCTCACCCAGCTACCACTCCCATGACTCCAGATTTCCAGCTATACCCACGCGAAGACCCAGCGAAACAGTCTCAGCAGCTCAACCCCGCCGACAGAGAATTATACCGACAGATTATCGGCAGCCTACAGTTTGCAGCCAGTGGAACCCGAGCCGATATTGCCACAGCAGTAAATATTTTATCCAGAGTACAGAGCTCTCCTACCCAATCTCACCTTAAGGCGGCTAAACGAGTACTACAATACCTTAAAGGTACAGATAAAACCGGCCTAATGTTCCCGAGTAAGCCCAACTCTAGTTACGGCCTAATTGGATACGCAGATGCAGACTGGGCCACTGACCGCCTTACTCGCCGCTCTACCTCGGGATGGTGTTTTATCTACAATGGAGGCTTACTCTCATGGAGATCCAGACTTCAACGATCTGTGGCCCTATCTACCTGTGAAGCCGAGTATATCGCGCTTTGTGACGCCGTAAAACAGGCTGTTTATTTTCGCCACCTACTGAAAGACCTCTGTTTTCCTATTACCGAGTCTACGCCCATATACGAAGACAACACCGCCTGTATCTCTACTACCTCTACCCACTTCACTACGGAACGAACTAAGCACATTGAGACCCAGTACCACTACACTCGAGACAAAATTCTGGACCAAACTGTCAAAATAATCAAGGTACCTACTACGGACCAGCTTGCTGACATTTTTACTAAGATTCTGCCCGGCCCGGCCTTTTACTCAGCCATTTCCAGACTCCTTGGCAACGTCCAGCACAAATTCAAATCATAGGTACCCCTCTTAATACGGTGCTATATCTGAGTGGGGGTGTTAGAAAACATATCACTTACGTACAGACATAACACCATATTACGATACAGCACGAGTGCATTACTATACTCACATTACAGTATTACACATACTCACCTTATACACATTCAGATACCCTCAGCTAACTCTCTAGCTCACTACAAATATACCTGTACAAGCCTGTGTAACCATTCATTCAACCGCTATTCTGACAGGCCCGGTACTAGTACGAGTACTCGTACCTTGAAGCTTGCCGGCCAGCTAGACGGGTGGGTACTCGTAGCCTCGTACTCGTAGGGTAGCTGCGCACCTCTAGGTACCCTGTACTATACAAGTAGGGTACCTATCCTAACTACGCCCTACGAGCATTGTAGTAATAGTACGAGTACTGTAGCTGTGCGCGGCTGCAGCTGGCTACAGTAGGGCCTAGAGGCACTCTGTGATATTACCTTGTCAGTTGTCAACCTCTGCGAGTACAAGTATGCGAGTAGGTAGGTAGATCGAGAGGGTAGGGTAGGGTAGGTAGGGTACGAGTAGTGTGCGAGTGTGCGAGTGTGCGAGTGTGCGAGTGTGCGAGTATAGGTACCTACCTGGTTACCTACCGACCCGGCCTAGCTACCTACATGCTACAGCTGGCAAGTGGTACTACTGTAGAATTCGTAGTACATTTCATTCGTACGGTATGATAGATTCTTGATTCTGACCCACGGAATACTGCGGAACATGCGATATTCGATTCGCTGATAGTACGAAGTCAACACGAACGTATGACCACGTGTACGAAAGGCGTGACAAACACACACACACACACACACGAAAACACGAACACACGAAAACACGAAAACACGAAAACACGAACAAATAAACACCCCAACAACCCCAGAGGGGTAATAAGAAAGCGGCATGTATGTTATTTTAGGTGCACGTAAAAAGCGGGAAAAAAGATCACAGACCCCCCCCCCCAAAAAAAAACTGCGGGGGCTCGGGGGCCGCAGGCCCCCGAGAAAATTTTCAGGATTTCTGCCCGCAATATGTTGTGGCTTGCCTTAATTCTTGTCATGGGCCCAACCATATGCACCCACATCCATGCTCGAATTACAGTAGCCAACGTTCGCTACAAAGTACAAAATACACCAGGTAGGCTAGTAGAGAGCTACAAAATTGCAGTCCCTACTCATCGTCTATGTCCTCATCATCCTGGGTGTCGGGTAGGGTAGACACAAACTTCTTCCATGCATTGTTCCATGACATGTTGAAGCTGTCCGTAGTGTTGCCGAACCATAGCTTGAACACCCAATGGTCCATGGAGCTCTCTTATGCCGAATGTGGCCTTGCCCGTCACAGTCTCTTCCCAGTACACATCCCCTGGATGACATTGAGCACCCCGAGATGTGCCATGCAACCCCATCTCGAATGCTGCACGATCTGCACTATAATTGTAAGCAGCATCCCCACCATGCTGGCCACGATCTCCTTTCATGTAGACCCACTTTCACAACTGCAACTGTTGTTGGGTGTAGCTCCGTTTACGGGGTTTGGTAGCAAAGCCGCGACACACGAGAACTGCAGTATACATACTTTTGGCCACCACCAGCATGGAGTACTCCGCAGCACCTGGCTTGAAGTCCTCTGGGGCGTCGGCCCGCGCAGTAGAACCGGATTCGCTCATCACATGCTTCACATGAGCAAGATTTTGCTTGCCCAACACTAAGGTGTACAACTCCTTGAAGTTGGCATGTGGTCGGGCCTTGGCTTTCCCAGAACGGAAGGGGTTGATGCCAGTGGTACATTCTCCATTTGCAAGATGCCGCCTCAACTGCACAGTCCGCATTGCAAATTGTATAAGCGGGGGCCGGGAACAGTCAATTTTTGCATGATGCAACGTAGGAAAGAATCACTAGGAGAACGAAGTAGAAGCTCAGGGATACGTACATCAACAGCCTTGTGCTTACCACCGAAGATTCGAGTGCACCATTCATTGGTGCACCTCAGACCCTCCTTCTGGCTTGCACGGGCATTCCAGTCGTGACGGAGCTGACTCTGAGCCTTATGCTTCCTCCGCTCGACCCTTTTCTCCTTGCGCGCTTCGCCTTGATCCCAACAACTTTGTAGCTCGTTTTGCGATTGTTGTAGCTGCCACAACAACCTCGACACGCCTCCGCTTTCTTGCTTGCGCCTGCGATTCATCCTCGGCACAGCTTGAGTTGTAGCCAAGCGCGCTTGTGCAGCAACAGCTACAACCGGCCGGGCAGCGCCGCTGGCCGGAAGTGATGGTGGAGCGGCCCGTGTCCCGGATGTAACATTAGGACCTATCCATGCTGTACCGGCGGGCACCGCCGCCGCTCCTTTCGGAGCGGTGCTACTGCCGAGCACAGCAGCAGGCACAGTCCCAGGCCCTGCTGCCCGCTGCCTTGAGGCGGTGCTGCTGCCGGCCAGGGGAGCAGGCCCCGCTCCACCGACAGGCCCTGCTGCCCGCTGCCTTGAGGCGGTGTTGTTGCCGAGCAAGGGAGCTGGCCAAGCTCCAATGGCAGGCCATGCTTCCGCCCCTGTTGAAGCGGTGTTGTTGCCAGGAAGGGGAGCAACCCCAGCTTTGTTGCCAAGCACTGCCGCCGCCCCTCTTGAAACAGTGTTGGCACGGCTGGGCAAGGGAGCGCCAACCCCAGCTACGTTGGCAGGGCCTGTTGCTACCTGGCGTGCAGAGGCCGTGCTGCTTCCTGGCAAGGGAGCATGTCCAGCTTCACCGACAGGGCCTACTGCAGCTGCATGTCTTGTGGCGGTACTGCTACTAGGCAAGGACGCTGGCCCAACTTCACAGGCAGACCCAACTGCAGCCCCACCTGTTGAAGCGGCCGTGCTGGCACTGCCGAGCAAAGGGGTGTCAGGGGCAGGCCTAGCTGCACCGACAGGCCCAGGTGCTGCATGTCTTGAAGCGGTGTTACTGCCGGGCAGCTGGGGAGCAGGCTTTGCTCTACTGACAGGCCCTGCGACCGCCGCTGAAAATTGACGAGAACGTTCCCTGCCGCATCTATGGTTACGACTCCAGCCGTTTGTTGCAACTGGCCCTCCCACCTACTCTTCACTCGTGCGGCACTGTGGTTATATTCACTTGTCCCAATGAAGCTCTGGTGTCGGATGGCCAGCTGTCCCTTGAAGGCACCTTCATGGTCCCAACCATAATGGCGGTGGCTGCGCTTGGATATGCTTGGCAAGGCGGCATTTTTAATCGAGGCCAGTAATTCCCTATTGGGCTGAAACACCTTGGCTGTTGCAGTAGAGCCTTCTCTTGGATTGGCGTTTGCCGTGGTGAGACACCTCACGACGTCAGCACCCACCCACACACACACACACACACACACACACATCCTTTGCACCAGCGCTAGCGACAATCTGTACATACACCCATACACGGAACAAAGGAATTCGGCAACTTCGAAAGGATCAACAACACATGGGGGATGTAAACAGGGGGAGATGCATGATAGGCAAGGGTCACTTCCCAGACAAGTACTTCTTGTTTGATCTTCCCACCTTGCGTGGCGAACTGGCCAATATCGAGTTCGGACTTGTTCTTGCCAGCTTCACCAGTGTGATGGTCCGTAACGTGAAGGCCGGTCTAGGTCGACAACTCCGGAAGGCTCATACACAGGTACTTGCCGACGTAGCACTTGGCACCATATGTGAAGAGGACCGCCTTGGTCCATTCCGGTGGCGTTCACGGAAACCAATGAAGCTTGCGTGGGAGGAACTAAGGAAAGAAAACCTATCCTCCTTGCGATCATCGGTAATATCATGGGAATACTCGATGACCACAGTGTCTCCTTCACGCATCAGGAACATGGAGCCGTGCCATGGGATGCCAGCTTTGCCGAAGAACTCCACCATGGATTCCTGGAAGAGAGACATCAGAAATTTAATCTTCCCGTCACAAACAATCAGGACTTGATCGCTCGCTTATGCTGAAAGGTATCGGGACCTGGCTCTAGACTCCCAGCGTCCTCTCATCTCGTGCTAGAGGTACACGTTGTAGCGGTTGAACTAAGGACATAGGTCCTTATGGGACACACGTAGGACCTTATGTCCGCCTAGTCAACACCTAGCTAGGCCTACGTGTGCCTAGTCATAATCTAGTCAGTCCTAGTCGGACATGAGTCACTGTCTAGTCGGGCTTAGTCATTGCCCAGTCAGGCTGACGTCGGCATAAAATCCTACACAGTTATCCTTGTCAATGCCACGTCATCATAATCCTTGCTTAGTCAGCAAGGTAATCACATGTCAACCCCGTAGTAACCCGGGGTAACCCAGGTGTAAACTAGCTGACTAGGATAGACAGGTGCAAACCAGCCACCTGCCTTCCGAGAAGGGTTAGCCTCTCGGAAAAGTATAAAAGAGGCAACACCATGCCCAACATGTAACCAATCTCATACTTCCAAACACCATCAACACTTCCAACACCAGCAAACCCTCTACAACAGGCACCAGCCATGACAACTGACACTTGCACCTTACTTGGCTTCGGAGCGGTTCATCATCAAGATTTTTTTCATCTTGACAACACTCTATAAGATCCTGTACTACAGCGTGAAGACCAACGAAAGACTGATCACCTTCCGTCTGGGCTTCCTGTGTGCAACGGTGTCATCGTTGAACTCACTACGACCGACGGGTCTATGAGTATCAACCCTGGGCCATACTCATCGCTAGAGGAAACTTTGGAAGAACTGGAAGAATTACACGCCTATTTCTCCGGAGACACAAACAAAGGCCGTGCTGCCCGCAAACCAGACCCCGAAGACAATCCAAATCCGCCAAAGAAAAGCCGAGGTCGTAAAAACGAAAACGAGTATACTCTAAATACCGACATACATCTGCGGATTTCTGACAAGACTACTTCTTGTGACGCACGCTCCCAGCTATCATGGATGGGGTCGGATCTACCTCCAGTCACCAAGACATGGAAGGGTTGCGTGAGCAACAAATCACCGAGTTGCAACAACAATTGCGGCAACAAAATCAACGATTGGCGAGCCAAGCGCAGCAACTTGAACAAGCCGGTGCTACGGTTAACGCACTCCAGGCTCAACTTCAACAGCTCTCAGTCGGTAACAATGGAGCTGTATCCCATGGACCTCGCATGACTATTGATGCCCACAAGTGCATCAAGCTCGCCCCTCTTGAAAGAATCAGTGGCAGAAATACTGCTCAACTGAGGGATTGGTTCACCATCGCCCGTACCAACGTTATTGCCAACCATCTCAACCCGGACTCAACAGAGGCAGTACAATATGTGGCCTCGCATTTCAAGATGCCGCTAGATCTCGCTAGATGGTGGGCGAGACGTGTATCGGAGAGCTCGGCCGACAACGGTGGTTCTCTATCCTTCGATGAGCTAGCCGAGGCAGCCATGACGATGTATGTTGCTCGTGATCCCGAAACAGTGGCACGAGAAAAACTCGACAAGTTGGTACAACGAAAGTCAGTGGTCGAATACTTTCACTAGTTTGAAGATCTACAATTTCAAATTCATGAACGCAGTCCAAAGGATCGTCTCTTTGATTTTATCAAAGGGTTGAAGACTACTATCAAAGAAAAAGTTCAAGTACAAGATCCACAAACCTATGAGGAGGCAGTACGCATTGCCGAGACTTTTGACACTATCCTATACGGCCAGGGCGATAAGTACCGGAAGACCCTTGGGCTCTACAAATCCCGAGTGGGATCTGGATCATCGGTCTACCCACGAGGGGGCTACTTTTCAAACCGAAGCGGGCCACAACCTATGGAGCTCGGACATCTGCACAACATTGAATTTGATGAGGAGGTATCGGACGATGAATCATCGTGTCTCTATCACCTCCATCAATCCGAAGCTCCGCGACATGCTACAAAGCATTTCCGCAAGCAACAGCGCCCGGAGAGAAATCAAACTCAAAAAGCAAGTGGGTGTATCTACTGCCGACAGCGTTCACATGATGTGAAAACATGCCCTTTGGCAAAGATTCACGAGCGGAAAAAGATGGGTTTCAACCCAAGGCACCCAGCTTCCCCCTTCCCGTTTCGCCAGCAAAGAAACTTGCCAGGCCGGCGGGGCAGTTACCGTCATTGACTCCGCCGCAGCCAATTTCACGGCCACCCCCGATGAATCCGCCTCCCGCAACTGAAAATTTTCCGATCGTACGAAGACTTTCATGGACTCGTACTCCGAAAATTGCGAAACGATATCAAGTACGCCGATATTTCACAACTGAAGACTACAAACTAAATTTCAAGGAATATGAGTTTCTTCAGAATCGATACGGCCCGTTCACGTGTGATGGAGCATGTGATGATCAAGGTCTCAACACTAATCACGCCGTATGGCTTTCTCCAAGCAACTCGTTTATGCGACAAAAGTTTTGTGCCAATGACAACGTCTACTGCAACCCTCCGTTTTCGGAAATACTCCATTTTCTCGACCATTACTTCTCGAGCAAGCATCCTGCAACTCGAGCGTGCTTCATACTTCCACGATGGCCTAATCAACAGTGGTACAAGAAGTATGTGGGACATGGGCTGCGCCGTGTCCATACTTATCGAATGGGAGCCGACATCTTCACCGTACCCAAGCCGATACCCGGGAAACCAGCTCATCGTGTTTCGCCCGGACCGCTACGATGGGACGTAGATGTCTATATCAACGATCAATTGGCAGGTATACCTCCGGTGGCCCGTATATCCAGTATTGCGGCTCCACAGCAAGACTGCCTATTGACAATCAACGGAACTCTTCAATCCAAGCCAGCCAGTTTCCTGATCGACTCTGGAGCGGGTCGTAACTTTCTTGCAGCAAAATTTCTGGCTACCATGGATCTGAAAAATGATGCTAATCTCTACGATAGCTCTACGATATAAACACCCGAGTCCGGCAAGCTGATGGTCAGTTATCTCTGTCTTCGAAATCAATATCTGCTACTTTTGAAGTCGACGGTTTCCGAGATCAAGGCACATTTGTGATCACTACTTTGCCACACACGGATGCTATTCTTGGGAAACCGTGGCTAACCAAGCACAATCCCGATATTGATTGGAACAAACACACCATCACGATGTCGAACGGAACAACTATCCAAGCCGACACTACGACTCAACGGGACTCGGAGCTACATCTACTTTCCGCGGAACAAATGAACCGACTTCTTCGGAAAAAGAATCAACTGGATACCATTTATGTTTGCTGTGTCAAGGCTACGGATCCTGACAGCAATGAGGATTGAGGTATCTACGACAAATGACAAAGAATCAACAGATCCACTGCAACAGGCACATGATGATATTCAACAACTTACTTCAGACCAAGATGCCGCGTGGACATCCAGTCTTCGGCACATCCTGCATCACTTTGTGGATATCATCAAGCCTCCAACTTCATTGCCGCCTACAAGACAGTGGGATCACTCAATCGAATTGGTTCCAGATGCGAAACCTCCTAAACAACGATGTTATCGGATGTCACCTGCGGAGACCGCCGATCTGAAAAAACAGCTCAATCAAATGTTGGACAATGGATGGATTCGACCCTCTACTTCGCCTTTTGGAGCACCGGTACTCATGGTAAAGAAGAAAGACGGGACGAATCGAGCATGTATTGACTACCGTCAACTTAACTCGCTAACCAAGAAGAATGTCTATCCTATACCCCGCATTGACGAAATGCTGGACAATCTGCAAGGAGCAAAGATATTCACTTCTATGGACCTCTACAAGGGTTATCATCAGTGCCGCTTGAACTCAACGGATGGATCTATTGAGCGGTCTGCTTTCAAAATCCGATGGGGCCTGTTTGAGTACTTGGTTCTTCCGTTTGGACTGTGCAACGCTCCGGCAACATTTATGGCAATGATGAATGATGTTCTACGCCCGTACCTCGACAAATTCGTACTATGCTTCCTCGATGATATCCTGATTTACTCCAAGTCCAGGGCAGAACACCTACATCATTTGCAAATGGTGCTATCAACGTTACTTCAGTATCATCTTCATCTACAACTCAAAAAATGCTCTTTCGGCAAGGACAGTGTGCTTTTTCTTGGGCACATTGTCAGTCAAGCCGGAATATCCGTCGACCCAGCAAAGATTGAAGCCGTCCAAAAATGGCCTACTCCTACTAATCTCAAAGAGATTCGAGCTTTCCTCGGTTTTGCTAACTACTATCGACGGTTTGTTCGAAACTACTCGAAGATAGTTGGCCCTATCCAAGCTCTTACAAAAACTACTTCATCTTCCTGCGGACAGTGGAATGATACTGCTCAAAAGGCGTTTGAAGAATTGAACCAAGCTTTGACCACTGCCCCTACGTTGGTCCTACCGCAAATTGGAAGTGAACAAAAATTCACTCTCTACACGGATGCTTCGGGCTTCGCTATCGGTGCCGTCTTATTGCAAGATCAAGGAAACGGCCTTCAACCTGTGTCATATCATGCCAGCCGACTGCACCAACGGGAGGCTAACTATCCCATCCACGAGAAAGAATTACTCGGCGGCGTCGATGCAATCAAGACATTTCGGTGTTATCTGGAAGGATGCGCCAGAATCACCGTCATTACGGATCATGATACGCTTCGGCATTTCATGAAACAAAAGGATCTCAGTGGCCGACGAGCCAGATGGAGCGAATACCTATCTCCGTACATCTCCTACCTTGAAATCCTGTATCGAAAAGGCTCGTGCAACCAAGCGGATGCTCTATCTCGTAGCCCGGATCTGGAAAAACAAATGCTACCGTATATGGATTCTCAACCGACAACCGAGGTTGCTTTGAGCTCCATCATGACGGAGTCATCCACAACTCTTGTTGACCACATTAAAGAAGCGTATCAACATGACAACTACTACCTGCCAACATCTACCCGACCGTCATGGATCACCTACTCAACCACGGACAACTTGTTCTATGTGAACAATCGGGTCTGCGTCCCGCAAAACAAGTTGTTACGCCAACAAATCATGTTTGAACTCCATGACTCTCCTATGGCAGGACATCCCGGTGTCAACCGCACCTTGGCAAACATCACTCGGCGTTTCTACTGGCCGGGAATGAGCAAAGACATCAGATACTATGTCAAAGTGTGCACTACATGCCAACGAGTCAAGTCCGGCCGCCATAAACCATATGGTACCCTACATCCTCTGCCAGTTCCAGATCGACCCTGGCAAATTGTGGGACTTGACTTGGTCACGGATCTACCACCATGCCAAAACTACGACAGCATGGTTGTTTTTGTATGCCTTCTTACCAAACAAGCGTTCGTCACTCCAACCACCAAGACTGTGGATGCCGCGGGAATGGCTGCTATATTCCGGAACACTGTCTTCCGGCATCGAGGGCTTCCAGATACCTTGGTATCTGACATGGATACCCGGTTCATCTCTACCGCCTGGCAGAATCTGTTTCAATCCCTCGGTACTACTTTGATCATCTCTACCGCTTATCATCCAATGACCGATGGACAGACGGAGCGGACTATACAAAGCTTGGAAGGGATACTACGAGGAATTATCAATCCGCTACAAGATAATTGGGTAGAACTCTTACCTTTGGTTGAGTTCTGCTACAACAACAGAGTCCAGGACTCCATTGCAACTACGCCGTTTGTGGCAAATCTGGGTTTTGATCCCGTCATGCCAGCCGACATCGGTACCTCTCGTCCAAGGGTGGATGCGGATCCGTTCAACCGCCTGCAAGAAATACGGACGCTCATTCACCACAATGTGGCGTTGGCAAAACTCAAGCAACATGAATACGCCAACAAAGGACGACTATATACCCCACTCTTTTTAAATTGGAGATAAAGTTCGAGTAAATGCTGAACACCTCCGTATCGCGGGACAAACATGTCAAAAATTACGAGACAGGTTTGTTCTCGGTCCTTTCGAGATCATTGAACAAATTTCTCCAGTCAGTTTTCGGCTACGTCTACCCGCTCACATGAAAAGAGTACATCTAGCTTTTCATGTGGACCGCCTGGAACTACTACATGAAGACGCAGCCACACACCCATCCCCGCCTCGCCCGGAAACATGTGTGGCGGACGAAACTGAATTCCAGGTGGACTCCATTATCAATGTTCGTTTCAACCGGAACAGCTCAGGTCTCCAATTCTTGGTCCATTGGGCACCGCCCTATGATGCCCCGGATTTTGATTCATGGGAACCTTTCCGTACGGTTGATGATCTACAAGCACTGGATGAGTTTCTACAAACTGCTACGTGGCGCCAATTTGTTCTTAATCCGAGATACTTGGCGTTCGCTGCAAAATACCCCTCACGGATCGCAAGTTTGCAAGAAAATTGAAGTGCTGAGTGTACGAGTACTTCTACGGTACTATACATCGTAGGACTGATACAACAACGTACACCCACTACTACTCCTACACTACGAAGCTACGTACGACTACGGCTACCTGACATCGTTTTATTTCCAACTTTCTACCGGATTTTTAAAAAAGAAACAGCTACGCGCAGAGCGCTTCTACGTCAGAAAAATGTGGAATGACGTCCTCCAGTTTGATGGATTACGACTACGGAAAATATCCGGAATATTCCGTACTTCAGGATACGCAAAACACGTCATCTACTAATCTGCTGATGTCCGTTGAAACACGCTTCAAATACGAAATGACGTAAACTTTTTCAAGAACTGACGTCGAAAATATCATATTTGAATTCCGGACAAAAAACTACAATCCTGATGAGTCAGCGCGTACCACACTGGCAGAAAACTATCCGCAGAAAATCAAGTCTACTCTCCAGTTTTCGCCCAGATATATATTCCAGAAACTACATGAGTATTTTTTAAAAATACTCATGTCCTACCAGCACCTGACGGTACTGTTACGACTACCTGCAAAACACGCGAGTACTGTCTCGCGAGTTTGAGCGCGATCGCGCGACTACCACACCCCAAGCTTGACCATCGACAAAATCGCGATGAAACGACAAAATCTTGAATGGCATTCAAACATGAGACTAGCAGTCTCAAACATGACGATTTCGAAAAGAGGCGCCACCCCCTTGGCCCTCTATATTGAAATCTTCGATTTTGTTGTTAAGGGAGGTGGAGACATCCACATTCACTATCGCCACACCAAGCGATATGACTCCCTCAACAAGATCGAACGCGATGCATGTATAGAGTACATGAAATCATCGCAGTTCGCTTCCCTATATCGATCTGATGCCTATGCTACACTGGCATTCAGTCGATCAACAAAGGTGCCACAACCAGTGGCGCCACATCGTCTGGCCGGGTTGATGTACAAGTACTCGTACATCTTACCTGCAGCCACTGACCCCATTGAAGATCCTGTGCAGTCGACCTGGGTGGAGGTGCTTCAGGATGCTGTGGAGCGCGACAACATCCCTATTCGCGCGGCGAAAAAACGCGCGATCGAACGCATGAGGATCGCGGATGACGCCGACTTTTTCTATGGAACAGGCGAGGGGAGCGACAGCATCAGCATCGCCACCACAGATGTCGCCGACTCTCCGGAATCCGTACCAGTACTCGTACAGTCATCCGTACGAGATGTCATAGATCTGACAGGTACGAGTACTAAACACGAGTTTCGTACGAGCAGCAGTACGAGTACGATTTCGCCCCTGCATGAGGGAGTTTCTTGTACTTTTGACAGTACTTCAGATGGTTCGAACCGTCAGAAATCGCTCGTACGGACGAACACGAGTACGAACACACCCCAGAGCACTGTGCACGTTTGACCCCCCGCCCGCGACATTCGTAGACATTCGCGAACGTACCACCGCGATTAATGTATGGTACGTGGCGATCAGGGGGAAGGGTAACATGTACACCAAAACGTACCGCGTCGGAGACATGATAACGGCGAGTACGAATACAAAGTATTAATGGCCGGACCGCATTGCATGTAGCGGTAGGCACGTACACTCGTAGGTACGGTACGTTCTGCCGGCCGGGCTAAATGTAGCCCCTAGGGGCCCGAAACGTGCACAGTGAGGTTGCTCACAGCCAAGAGCACTTGAATAATTGCGGATATGTCCCTGAAAACCGTCCCTGCCCGCTTGATAACTTGTGCACCCTGGTCATGATAGCGATGAAGAATCGTGTCATGGGGTTGGTTTCGGCCAACAATTCCCTTCGTGCACTGACCTTAAAGCTCTTCCGGACGTTATAGAGCAACTGGGCCAAGTCTCCCTTGACCCTTGCTCTGACGATTTCTCATTCGTTCCGTCTATCTATAAAAAAGGTTTCTTTTAGTAGGAGCTTTCTTGAATAGGAAAGTGGCCCGAAACGGGTTCAAATAAAAGGTAATGGTATCTAGAGAACATTTCATGAAATGCGGACTAGTGCTTTTAAGTTCTGGCGTCATGGCGCGATTTTTTTCGTCTAAGAAAAACCTGAAGTTATTTTCTGCACACCATTTACACCTTCGAATGGCTCGTTCTCCCAACCCCACCATTATTAGCACCCCTCCATGGGCATGCACATGCTACATGATGTTTAGAACGCATGTCCAAGAGAGCATGCCCACTAAAAATCTGCAACACCCCCATAACACCCAAGCCCCAGTGAGTCATATAGCAAAACCGGCAGTTCAAGCCCCTTTACACCTTAGAATGGCTCGTTCTCACAACCCCACCAGTATTAGAACCCCTCCAGTGGCATGCACATGCTACATGATGTTTAGAACGCATTTCCAAGAGGGCATGCCCACTAAAAATCTGCAACACCCCAAAACACCCAAGGACTAGTGAGTTTTGAAGCAAAACTGGCAGTTTCAACCCCTTTTACACCTTAGAATGGCTCGTTCTCCCAACCCCACCATTATTAGCGCCCCTCCATTGCCATGCACATGCTAAATGACGTTTAGAACGCATGTCCAAGAGGGCATGCCCACTAAAATCTGTAACACCCCCAAAACACCCAAGGCCTAGTGAGTTACATAGGAAAACTGGCAGTTTTCAGGCCCTTTTATACCTTAGAATGGCTCGTTCTCCCAACCCCACCATTATTAGCACCCCTCCATTGGCATGCACATGCTACATGATGTTTAGAACGCATGTCGAAGAGGGCATGCCCCCTAAAAATCTGCAACACTCCCAAAACACCCAAGACCTCGTGGGTTTTGAAGCAAAACTGGCAGTTCAACCCCTTTTACACCTTAGAATGGCTCGTTCTCCCAACCCCACCATTATTAGCGCCCCTCCATTGGCATGCACATGCTAAATGACGTTTAGAACGCATTTCCAAGAGGGCATGCCCACTAAAATCTGTAACACCCCCAAAACACCCAAGGCCTAGTGAGTTATATAGGAAAACTGGCAGTTTCAGGCCCTTTTATACCTTAGAATGGCTCGTTCTCCCAACCCCACCATTATTAGCGCCCCTCCATTGGCATGCACATGCTAAATGACGTTTAGAACGCATGTCCAAGAGGGCATGCCCACTAAAATCTGTAACACCCCCAAAAAACCCAAGGCCTAGTGAGTTACATGGCAAAACTGGCAGTTTCAGGCCCTTTTACACCTTTGAATGGCTCGTTCTCCCAACCCAACCATTATTAGCACCCTCCATGGGCATGCACATGCTACATGTTGTTTAAAACGCATGTCCAACAGGGCATGCCCACTAAAAATCTGCAACACTCCCAAAACACCCAAGCCCCAGTGAGTCATATAGCAAAACCGGCAGTTCAAGCCCCTTTTTCACCTTAGAATGGCTCGTTCTCCCAACCCCACCAGTATTAGAACCCCTCCATTGGCATGCACATGCTACATGATGTTTAGAACGCATTTCCACGAGGGCATGCCCACTAAAATCTGTAACACCCCCAAAACACCCAAGGCCTAGTGAGTTATATAGGAAAACTGGCAGTTTCAGGCCCTTTTATACCTTAGAAAGGCTCGTTCTCCCAACCCCACCATTATTGGCACCCCTCCATTGGCATGCACATGCTACATGATGTTTTGAACGCATGTCCAAGAGGGCATGCCCACTAAAAATCTGCAACACCCCCAAAACACCTAAGACCTAGTGAGTTTTGAAGCAAAACAGGCAGTTTCAACCCCTTTTACACGTTAGAATGGCTCGTTCTCCCAACCCCACCAATATTAGCGCCCCTCCATTGGCATGCACATGCTAAATGATGTTTAGAACACATTTGCAAGAGGGCATGCCAACTAAAATCTGCAACACCCCCAAAACACCCAAGGCCTAGTGAGTTATATAGCAAAACTGGCAGTTTCAGGCCCTTTTACACCTTAGAATGGCTCGTTCTCCCAACCCAACCATTATTAGCACCCCTCCATTGGCATGCACATGCTATATGATGTTTAGAACGCATGTGCAAGAGGGCATGCCCACTAAGAATCTGCAACACCCCCAAAACACCCAAGACCTAGTGAGTTTTGAAGCAAAACTGGCAGTTTCAGGCCCTTTTACACCTTAGAATGGCTCGTTCTCCCAACCCAACCATTATTAGAACCCCTCCACCGGCGCCGCACCATGCGGGCAAGTGTGTTAGGCAATTATGTCGTCCCTGATAGCCAGCGGTATCGTGAAGCAACAAAATGTGAGTGCAGTGTTATGTAGCCATGTGGAAGACATTATTGAATACAACAAGCATTGCTTGCAGACGAAATTCAGTGCCGAAGAAATCCACCCTGTAACAAGCAACACTAACATTCAAGATGACAGTCCGTTGCAACAGTGGAGAGATAGCACGATACAAAACAATTGCATCTCACATATTGCTCTTAACGCACGTGTGATTGTCACTGCAAATATAAAACGCATGGCCAGAAACGAGACCTGGGGATCATCGTGGGATACAAAATGTTTGCTCAGAAACCAGAATTTGCAGAATAGATGTTTTGATAGAACGGACCGGGAAGACCATCATATTCCGCAGATCTACATATTTTTACCGTGCACACATGGGAGAAAAATTCCATGTTGCCACATTCCCATTGCTACTTGGTTATGCCATCACTGTTCACCGTGCACAAGGGATGTCCCTCTCAGGCAGTATATTAATTGACTTGCAAAATGGATTTGCTCCCGGGCTAGCATATGTAGCTTTTAGTAGGGTAACAGACCCTAGATGTATGGAGGTCACTGCTCGCACATTACACATAACCAACTTCGTTCCTTGTGCGGATTTCTTACACAATCTGTTGCATCAACCTAACTAACAAGTTTGCTTTAGGTCGCAGTTACACAAATATTTTTTGCATGCACAGAATTTTCAGTTAACCTGCTCAACACTCACTCCCACACTAAGAACAGTCAGCACAGGATGCAAGTCTCACATGGTACCCTGTCCTGATTTCACACCGCACTACAGAGACTAGGTCTTTGGCCTACATCATGATCACATGCTCAAGCACATGCCACATGGAACACAACCCAATAGCACTCACATCACTCACATGCATCGACCACAGCACCACATGACTGCTTCCTTACTTACAGAATGTCTATGCCATCCACTTGTTACTGTCATGTGGGCTAAATTACACCCTCATGGGGCCTCACATTCCCTATCCTAT
>NW_027451997.1:0-31043 GCF_964194025.1 Convolutriloba macropyga
ATAGACGTCATTTTTTGCTCTTAGCGGAGTGAGTTTTTTCGTTCATTTGCGTGATTGAGTTTCCGAATGGTTTCTTGTTTGCAGATGTCTTTCTTGGTTCTCGGAGATTCTAACTTGAGAGACGCCGCGGAATTTTTACAGCAAGATAGGTGGCTTCAACCTTTTGGGTAATTTGTCAGATTTTAATTTTACTTTCAAAAAATATGTCTGAAAAAATTTGTAAAATTTTTGCAGAGCCCAGTACAATGGAGAAGGAGGTCGTAGATGTGCTGACCTAGAGAATTTAGTGGAGTTCTCCTCTTTTTTCACACACGTTTTTGTCATAGTTGGGGACAATGACGTACAGTTTCAAAATGTTGACTACATGTTGAGTAGATATCTGCAATTTAAAGACTCATTTTGGCCAACAAAAGTAAAATTAGCTGGAAATATGAGGCGCAAGGATTTGGATGCCGTGGTTGTTTCTAACAATAAAAATTATCTTAGTGAGAAACTATGCGCACATTATATGAGTACTAAAATGATTAAACGTGACGACTTCTCGAATTACAGACCATTCCACTTTGGCCGAGAAGGTGAAGGTTACCGTCATTTGGCGGCAATGATTTTGAGTGTATTTGATGAATTTGTCAAAAATTGGTAGTTTTATTTTTGTACTTCTTGTTCCTGTTATTATAGTTGAAACAAATTGTGCAAAGAAATATGGCTCACACCTATTCTTTTGGTATGCCTACAGCAGTCTTTGTGTCTGAACTTCAATCTCGCTTTCGCCTTTCCAATTGCTTTCAGATTTATTTGTTTCTCACTTCCCTGCACAACAAGACAGGAGGTAGCTGGTTCATTTGTGAAAATGATGGCGGTTGGAAGATGTCAGTCTGTAACTAGTCGGGAACATTTTGGATCAGCTGAAGCCTCTGTAGCAACGTTGATTGTGGCTTCAGGAGTCCAATGAGATGTGGGAGAGACCAATTAGAACTTCTGGGGAAACTTTTTGTTCCTACTTTTTGTTAAATTGAAAACAACTTATACAATCTGTTTGCTTTCATTTGAACTGAACCTCTTCCAGCACTAGTATCAACGTCGATCGATCATGGAATAAAAATTCAATTTGGGCTAATACATAATAAATATACCTTTCAATCTGTAAATTGCTTCAGGTTGAGAAGAATTGGACTTCAATGTGCAACTTCAATTCAAATTGGACGTCAGTCAATTAATCATGAAGATGGAGGTTCACGGCAAAGGACGTTTACAGAATGTGGGAGTCTAGTATCGTTTTATTCTTTCAAGTAGATGTAGAGTTCAAATTATGTTTGATTCGCCTGTGTTTTAATGCCCCCAGTTCATTTATACATTATTGGACCGTTCTGACTTGGTCTGTTCTCCATCCATGTGGAGTGATTTTTCTAGATCCCTCCCCCACTTCATGTTCCTCACCTCACTCCCCCACACCGCCTTTGTTACCTTGTTACACCCGTAACCCATGGCCCTTGACCATTCCCCCCTCTGTACCGCAAACCAGTTTGCCCCCAAACAGTTTGTCCCCCAGTTTGCTCCCCCCAAACCCAGTGCACTCGACCGTAAAGAATCCAATTTGTTCCAGGTGATGAAGGCCTATTTCGGATCACTCACAGTCATCACAGTCAGATTTGATACTGTCAATCTACCTCCCTCATCCGCCCTCCTTCGTTCATCACTGTGGCGGATCGAACAGAGGTCGACCTCCGGCTGTTTGGTCCCCTGAAACGACTCGCAGACGTTTCAGAACTGGTCGCGATGATGGCAAAACCCTTGGCGACGTCAGAGTAGATGCCTAACTGCGATCTTTATCAAAGCATTGAAACAAACATTTAAACTCGAAATCATGAATTTGTACCTTCAATTGTTTTTAATCCAGAAAATAGTCTTATCTAATTTGATATCTAATATAGTTTTGTCGGACTATTGTTTTACATTTTAAATTCAGAACTAGTCTAGAAATTGTCGCGGGGTAATATAAGTATTCAATGGCTTTGAATCCGCTTTGAATCCACCAACATACTCAAATAAAGCAGACGGGTTCCAGTTCTGGTAAACAACTCATTCTTCCAATTGTAAGTTTAGCCTAAAATTCTACTCAATTCTGCGCATTGTAAATTCAGCCTATACATTTCATGATGTGCAGAATATCTGAAAGGTAAATTAACAGCATGTTCAGAATTTCGGCAGTGTAAACGATAAAAATATCATGATGAACAGTGTATATTATGCCTTGATCAGATAACTGGGCAGTGTAAATACCAGAATTGAGATAGCATGATTCAGTACTGTGTTGTTATGGCACACAGGTCCGGGTCCAAAATTATTTCCGTGTAGCTAAAACGTTTCCCTGATAAAAACCCACATTAAAAGTGCAACAAAAAGGCTTCAAAATTTTTGCCTACAAAGTGAAAACAAAAAGTGAAAAAATCTGAAAAAAAACAAATTTTGCGAAAACTCACCACAGTTTCTGAAATCAAATCACCAATACGATTACATATACCAATCAATATACTTTAAGAAAGCATTAGTGACATTCTTGTGTCATTTAGTTTTCATGAGTTTGACATTATTTGTATTACGTTTCAAAAAGTTAAAGTAATCTTAACATTGTGTTATAACCTACAAATGAAACAGAGAGTACGAAAACAATCTTATTCGTGGAATCTGTAGGAAAAAAAGCGCAGCGGTAGGTTATATAAATTTGAGCTGTATATAAATAAAAGTAGCAAAACAATCCAACTTCTTTGGATTGCTGCAAAAACAACATAGAGACCTTTCTCGGACTAATATCAGAGATCATTGGCAGCGGTTCAATCGCTTCGTAAAAATGAGGTTTCGAATTGTTTTGTAGCTGAATTTAAAAATCCTTAGCCGAAATTTCAATCAATTATCTACTCGGTAGAATAGCGATTATTGTAAAGTATGCCAAATATCTTCAGCGCCAATCAAAAGTTTGTTATTTAATAAATGCCGTTAATAAAGTCAACGCTCCAAATTTAAATGTTGTTTAAAGAGTTTCGATAATAATTTGGATAAATAGAGCAAACGAAATTGAAGCACGAGACAAAAACTACAGAGACTTTAAAATGTCGGAAACGGTGGATATGGCAAAAGTCGAAATATGTCAAATTTAGCACGTGAGCAAATCGGCACAATCGGAACAAAACTTGTTCAATCGCCATTTCGGTTTTCAGCTTTAATCTGAAGTGAGAAAACTTGGGCCAAGAAAATACTCAACTTTTTTCTATCTTTTTGTTGCTCTGGCCTGATCAAAATTAACTTTCAATTGTGCAATAGGATGGACAGACCAGCATTCGGGGTTGGAGATCGTATTTTTTGTTGATTTGGGTAGCCCTCCGGTGTATAACGATAAAGTGCAGAATCTAGTGAGGCCACAGGTAATAAGATAGTGTATAGCCGAATACATGTATTGAGATTAGCTCATATGTACTAAGATAACGTATAGCCTCGGGTATTTCATAAGATTGTTTCCAGTGTATTAAGATTAGCTCAATGTCTTAAAGTTGGCTCCCGTGTATTACGATTAGCTCCCATGTATAAAGAATAAGCGTAGCCGAATGCTTTCTTTTGGGCTGGGTATTATAAAAAGCGTTTATGCGAAAGCGGGATGTAAAGTGTTTTGTATATGAATTAGTAGTATACAAGAGTTAATATGTACTAGAGAGCAATTTTTGAACTCCCATTGCCAGCAGCATAGGCATGGTAAAAATTGGGGCTGTAAAATGGACGTAAACACGTATAAAGATTACGTAACACTTATTTTCATCATTTTTCTAAAGATGTACCTATGGGTCAAGACATTAATTGGATTTCAAGTGTGTTTATTGAATATATCAAGTGTGACTTATTTCCTATTTAGTATATGCGTGCTCATTAATTTGAAAAAATTGTCAATGTGATATAAAACAGTACAAAATTAAAAACACTGCGAAGATTATGGACATCAAACGACCGAATCACTCAACATTTACACTCAATAAAAGTCAAAATGAATGAAAACTGAGGGACAGTTAGCAGAATGGGTTAAAAAAAAAGTCGATAAAAAGAAAAACTTGCGTAGCTAACTGAGTAATTGGTAAGATTGTTTAGAAAAAAGTATGAACTTTATGTATCGACTTAGTGTATACAACAGTAATTAAGTCATTGCTTATAAAATTCAATGAACGCACATAATGAATTTGGTTCAATTTGTTTGGAAAAGTTGAAATAGTTTAAATGTAGCAAAAAAAAGTGTAGAATCCAACAATCTCTGAGTTTTCTTGAGCGATCTCTGTATCTGGAGCGATATCTGTCTCTGTGTGACCAATAGTGGCAAAAAATCCCCGTAGAAGTAGTTTCCGTTAAGCCTAAAAATCATTATACAATGTCCAGCAAACTGACTGCTAGGAGAAGTGTTGAGGATAGCAATTTTGAATTTGCGTGGACGTGGGATACAATTTGCTGGAAGTGATCCAAACTACAGGAACTTGAGCTCTGGAATACATTCAATAATGTCACAGAAAGAGTTATTATCCGTGCAAATAAATTTTCCTTTAACTCACAAACACAGCTTTGAAATGGATTGCTGACAAGACAAAAAAATTGAAAGTTTTCCATCTGTTGAGTGAAGCAACAGTCTTTAACATTTGTGATATCGCCAATTTATTTCCTGGGAGCTGGGATAAAGTGAAAAAAATGAATTTGAAAGATCAGGGAGAATTGTAAAACGAAAATAAGCATCATTTTTTGAAGTCAGTTTAACCCAGTAACATTAATTAGTTAGTTTTTTGATGTAGATAACGACAGCTAGATGAAGAGATTATAAACCTATATATATTTCAATTCAGAAAACCAGTATAAAAAATCGTAAACAATGATGAGAAGAATTTTTCGCTATTGCAAAAACTCTAGGACATTTTTATCAACAATTCCAAACGGAGCAAATTTACAGTGGACATTCTTTCTCCTATAACAATTAATTCTGTCACGTTCCTTATCAATCGATCGAAAGAGATTTCCATTCAAACACTTTCGTCGCTGAAATCGGAATAATGAAATTGTTCTCTAGCATCTTGAACTGAAGTAAGATCGAATACAAGTACGTAATTGTTCTGAAAGAGATTTGGTAACGCAGGACTTCCTTGAATTTCAAGCTCTGTTCAGGAAACTCATTGACTTTATTGTCGTTACGTATGATCTACATTCATTAGTTGTATCATCTAATAATATAGCTCAGCTTCAGCGAACAATCTAAGTACTGGCAACCCAAATTTCAGTTAATGAAAAGCAATTTATTGAAAATGACCCGTGAAAGCCAAATTTGTGTTCATCGCAATAGACATTTTTCTGATTGGAGCATTGTTACCAGCCTTTTCTGATAAACTGTTTATGTTCGGAAGGAATATAATTTACGTGCCATTGCTTCCCAGATGTTTTAAGAGGCAGTCTGAAGAGTTAATTGGTAATTGAAATTCTGGTGACACACTTCGTTAACAACAGCACGTCTTGTAAAGAAGGAACAGTCAAGAACCTTACGGGAAAGGTGAGTACTGTAGGAGATATTGTTAAAATTAAGTCTCGCACAAATCATTTTCAGTCTAAAATTTTAATTTAGAAGTAGTATCTTTTCAAATTGCAAAAAAAATGAAAAGCTAATTTACCGTGGTAATTTGTTCCATTTTTCTGCAAAAATTATTCCTCTGAATCTATAAAGGGGCTCTTGTCATAATTGTTAGGTTCTTTTGTAATTTCCCATCCATGACAAATTAAAATACCTTCAATATTTTTTTCCTGAAGCATTGATTTCAATGGAAATTAGGATCTTGTGTCCGTGGTTAACTTTAGACACCCGTAGATAGTTGTACACTTGTTAATTGTTCAGAAATTCATATCACATTTGGAGAAGAGTTCGTGTAATAGATTATCGACGTGAATCAGATAATTTAAAGCATCATCTGTGAAAAACATACACATATCTGGTTCCCCATGCCGCTCTTTTCTCTTAAAGTTGTCAGACAACCTTCCTATTTGCAACACAACTTTGATTTGAATGTGGATATCTCTCATATCAAGATAGATACTTCTATCTGTTTCAAATTCAAATGAAGTGCTGCTTTAATCCCGTGAAGTCCGGATAAAAGTTTTTTGAACATGAGAAGTTTCAATTGGTTTCAAAACGGGACTTTTGTCAAAATTTCTCCAAGCTGGAGTTGTGGAGCGTCCATATCAAAAATTGTTTTTGTTTGTTGATCTAGAAAACAATTTACATTTGCACTTATAACTTATCTTCTTCGACGATGTCGAATAGTTTTTGGAGGTGATCTACAAATAATTCGAAGTTTTCTTGCTTTTCTTGTAACTAGCTGTTTACATAAAGTTTTATTTCCAACATCAGCATCAACAGATTTGATTTTTTTCCAGTCTAAACATTTCCAATTCCAGGAGCAGCCATTTCAATTAATTAAGCACGCACTCTTTTTGGTGCTGGGAAAAGTATTGCCTCAAAAACGCAAATGCTGTCCTCCCAATTGTTTGCGCGAAAGCTTATGTCTTGCGCATCCATAAAAATGTTGTAAATAACAAATAGCAAACTTTAATTCTGAAAATGCTCACTGAAGTTTTTCTAAACATTGGTACCGCTCTCGTTACCCCAACAGAATTTAAATGTCTTTTTTCACCAGAAGAGTCCTGGAGCTCAAGTTATACGCCATGGAATGATGTTATTAGATTTTCTTTAAACTGCATGTTTGCAAAGTTTTGATTTTTCTTGTTTTGTCCCTTTGAGATGATAGATGATTTCTCCATTTTCCAACTTCGATATAAGCGAGATTCATCTTTAACGAGCAGCTTTTGTACCAACCACAATATTGTATTCAACAATATAACTCTATATCATTAAGTTATGTTTTCGTGCAATGTCATATGGGAACTTGGACAATTGTGGACGAGCAGCACCACCATGAAAAAACCCATTAACAGTTTGTTTGCGTCAGAAGACATGGCAAATGTACAGACTAAAAATGACAAATAGAGAGTTCTCATTGGAAAGACTCGGAACAACTTGCTGTGTAATTTTGTTTACGTGGAACTTGATCGTTTTTTTTTCACCTTTTTCACGTTCCTATCATTTTTGTTCATTTTGTTTACAATATCATGGATCAAGGGATATAGACGTTTGCGTCAATTATTGTGTACAAAAGTATAAGGGAAATCAATATGTTTCCTCTTTAGAGCGTCTACAAAGTTGACAAAGGCAAGGTTTGCATCTCATTCAACAATCAAATAGGAGAAATTTATGAATAGATTAATGCGAGGTAAATAAAAAAAAAATCATTAATAAAAGATTATTTGCTAGAAGATATTTTTTTAGCGTTAACTTTCTTTGATTTTTCGGAAAGAAGTCTTGTTTTTCGTCAATTTTGACTGATTTTCAAGTTATAACTTGAATTTATGCTCATGA
Source organism: Convolutriloba macropyga (assembly GCF_964194025.1). Taxonomy (NCBI): domain Eukaryota; kingdom Metazoa; phylum Xenacoelomorpha; order Acoela; family Convolutidae; genus Convolutriloba; species Convolutriloba macropyga. The sequence goes on from NW_027451997.1 coordinate 7,481, forward strand.
GGAAGCAAAAAAACTGTGGAGCTCAGAACCTCTTTTGGAGCTCAGAAACTTTCTTCTTTTACTAAGACTAGTTCTTTTTAGAATAGGCAGATGAAGTTCTTTTCTTATATTCTAAACCTCTTGTTGTTTGAATTTCTCCTTGCTATCCTCTCAGAAGATGAACTATGCGCTCGTTTAGAAATTGGACAATTTTTACGGGTCAACTTTTGAGGAAATTATTTTGAAGCTCTTGGAAAATATCGGGAACTCTAGCAGAGTCGAGAGATGCTAAGTGCTCATCGTTCACGTATGTAATTCTTCGCTTGCTTTGGGGTGCAAAAAATACTCAAATCTTTCAACCACAGTTTGGACAATATCTTAGACTGTCGACTGTTTTAGGAGTCAAGTCAACAAGTAACTGTTCGTAGCAAACTGAAGTTAATGTCATGTACCAGACTTTGACTTTACATCCCAATCCCAACAGTTGACTGAGTTCGTTTTTTTTGTAGGACGTCTCTGGGTAATTTGAGCAAAGCAGTTTAAATTTTTTGTTGGCGAAGATCGCTTCCTTGTTGGCTTTAATGGAAGAGTTTGTGTTTATTTATATCGTTCTTTAACCTCTTTGTCTTCTAACGATTGCTATTTTGACATAATCCTTAGAATTTCTTCGCAAAAATCATCAAAAATGAGTTAAAACATGTTCCATTTAGGATGTTTTTAGTATCAACTCGAACACCATGAAATAACTCAATGTTCTTTATGATTTGAGACAATAACCTGAGAAGAGATTTATTGTGTTGCTAAAAATAGTAACTTTGTCAAAATTGAGTTGAAAAGGCCAAGAAACTAACAAATAATGGTTGAAATGAAATTTCTCAAATTCACTCTGTCCAACCAAAGAAATAAAAACTCGATTTTTTGTTCAAAATTTTGGAGAGGGTAAACTATATCCAACTGAACTCGCAAAAAGGCTATCCAAACCTCACTACTCTCAGCTAATTTATCTCTTGAGGAACAACAAGCTAAAATAAGCGGTGTGACAAAAAAGACTGTGACAAGAAAACGACTATAGATCGGTTACAAGTCTCTTCAAAACATTTCAATTTTTGACGTTGTTGATTATTGTCATCATGGAAAATATAACTAAATTAAATCCCTTAACAGTGTTATCGGTTTTTCATACGTTTTTTTTTCAGGAGGGTAAAATAAATTTCTATCTGATTTGAGTAATTCAAAAAAGTAGCGAAAAATTTGAACATAGCGCACAACCAAAAAAAAAACGTTTCATTTCAAGAATCGGTGAAAAAAAACAGAACCAAAACTGAAAAAAAAAGAATCACAATTGGGAACAAGATTAAGAATAGCAATGAAATATTCAATAATGAAATAAACACAGCGCTTTTAGATATTAGCTGGCTAGCTTGTTTCGTGGCTAGCAACCCCTTTTTGAGACAAAAAAGAAGAAAACTACAAATTGAACAAAAATTTAATTTACAATCACGATTCAAATTTACAAATTTTGAATATTAACGAAAAATTTTAAGAACACAGGCCGTAAGCGAAAGTTTTTTCTTCTTCACAATGAAAATTTTATTCTTCATGTGTCCATACGCCTAATTGCTGCAATATCAATCAGCTCTCTTGTTTTTTTACTAATTTGAAAGCCCTCTGACAATAAAGATTGTCAATATTTTCCACATCGTGACTCAAGTATGGTGAATTATTTTTACACTGTTCAAGTCCTCTTGCAAAATACTTGCTGGTGAGCATTTTTTATGTCTAAGGAAAGCCATCTCTGAATAATTCAGGGCTTCATTATTCCAATTTATGCCTTGCATATTTTTGGTGCTCCATTTTGCTTGAGAAAATGGATTGCAGTCTTCAGGTGACAGAAAATGGTATCCAAGTGCAATACCGTCTCAAAAACTCAGTATCATTTCAATACCTCTATGAGCACTCAATTTTAGGTAGCATGTATCAAAAACGAGTACCATTGTTTGTTGTTGCTTTTACAGCCCCAGCAGAAACGTTTAATACTGAATGTTATCAGATTACAATCGATCTTGCTAGAAAAGAGTCCAGAATTGAATTACCGTATCCAATACGTCTTTCATGGGGAAATATTGACCAACTTCTTCTAAGTCGATGGCTTAATAAAAAAACTTTGCCAGGAAGCCATTTTTTTTGCCTTTGTTGAGAAAAATTGACAAATAGTAATGTAACAGATTAAAATGTTTAAAAGTTTAAGAATATTCATCAAATATAAGCTATTAGGTCTGAAGTGCTAAATTGATATTGGTCTTTTTGAAAGTCTCAACATAAGAAAGAAGCTTATGAAGATGTTTCAATGACTTTTTGTATCCTTTTTTTAGTCAATTTTTGTCAAAAAATTGATTTAAATTCCCTTCAAAAGGTGTTGTGAAATAGAAAATTTTTGTTTATCAGACCGAAACTTTAAATTAGTGCGTTGTATTCAATTAAGAATAACCCACCCATGTTCCGAAAAGGTGTACTCAGTGCCAATTTTATCCTTTTCGCGAAAAATTGAAGCTTCAAGAACTGTATAAGAAAACTCTTTTAGTTCATAGTAAAATATGACTTGAAATCCTTTTGATTTTTTTAAATTGGTCAAAATATTTACGGGGGAACCAGTATTTCAACTCAATTTCAGATTGGAAAAAATAAAATTGAACAAAACATATAAATCAAAAAGACATATAGAAGAAAATGAACAAAACGTATAATTTAAAAAGATTTTGAAATTTATATTGTTAAATAATGGAAAAATTCTTCGATCTTTCTATCAACTCTCTGAATTCATCCGGATTGTAGCTGAAATAGGTCAATTGTTTGAACTGGTTGTTCACATTCCGATAAAAAGAGACCAATTTGATTTTCTTGATTTTTCGGAAACAATCATGTTTTTCGTCAATTTTGATCAATTTTTTTAAAGTTACAGCTTGAATATCTGCTCATGAGGAAGCAAAAAAACCGGTGATACAATTCTAAAGAGACTATCAATTATTGATCGAATTAATATTGATATAAAACTGATCCCTTTTTTGGTGCTCAGAATCTTTTTTCTTTTACTAAGACTAGTTCTTTTTAGAATAGGCAGATGAGGCTGTTTTCTTATATTCTAAAACTCTGATTATTTGAATTTTTCCATGCTATCCTCTTAGAAGATTAACTATGCACTCGTTTAGAAATTGGACAGTTTTACGGGTCAACTTTTGAGGAAATTATTTTGAAGCTCTTGGAAAATTTCTGGAACCCTAGCAGAGTAGAGAGATGCTATGTGCTCATCGTTCACGTATGTAATTCTTTGCTTGCTTTGCGCATTATCTTAGAATGTCGACTGGTTTAGGAGTCAAGTCAACAAGTAAATGTTCATAGCGAACTGAATTTAATGTCGTGTACCAGTCTTTGACTTTACATCCCAATTCCAACAGTTGACTGAGTGTGTTTATTTGTAGGACGTCTCTGGTAATTTGAACAAAGCGAACTAAACTTTTGTAGTTCAAGATCCTTTCCTTGTTGGCTTTAATGGAAGAGTTTTTTTTGTGGAAGGAAGAGTTTGCTTTAATGGAAGGTGTTTTTTTGTATGAACTCGAAATCAAAATCATGAAATAACTCAATTTTCTTTATGATTTGGGACATTAATCTGTGAAGAGATTTATTGTGTAGATAAAAATAGTAAATTTTGTCAAGATTGAGTTGAAAAGGCCAAAAAACTAACAAATAATGTTTGAGATGAAATTTCCCAATTCCACTTTGTCCAGCCAAAGAAATAAAAACTCAATTTTTTTGTTCATAATTTTGAAGAGGGTAAAATATTTCCGTCTGAACTCGAAAAAAGGCTGTCCAAATCTCACAACTCTCAGGTACAGTATCTCTTACGAACAACACGCTAAAACCAGCAGCTTGACAAAAGACTGTGACAAGAAAACGACTATAGATCGGTTACAAGTCTCTTTAAACTTTTTCTTTTTTTGACGTTGTTGATTATTGTCATCAAGGAAAATATCACCAAAATTAAAACGCTTAACATCATGATCAGTTATTCATACGTTTTTTTTTCAGGAGGGTAAAATGATTTTCTATCTGAATTGAGTAATCTAAAAAAGTACCAAAAAATGAACATAGTGCACAATCAAAAAACCGTTTCATTACAAGAATCGATGAAAAAAAGAAAAAAAAATTTGAAAAAAAGGAGAATCACAATTGGGAACAAGATTAAGAATAGTAATGAATATTCACATAATAAAATAAACAAAGCGCTTTTAGCTATTTGCTTGCTAGCTCGTTTCGTGATACAAAACTGTTTTGAGACAATAAAGAAAAAACTAAAAGTTCAACAGAAATTTAAATTACAATCACGATTCAAATTTACAAATTTTGAATATTAACGAAAAATTTTAAGAAACTTTATCTCGTAAGCGAATGTTTTTTCTTCTGCAAAATGAAAACTCTGCGTAATTGTTGCAATCTCAATCAGCATTCTTCTTTTTTAATACTTTGAAAGCCCTCGGACAGTCAAGACCGTCAATATTTTCCACATCCTGACGCAAGTATAATGAAACAAATTTACACTTCTCATGTCCTCTTGCAAAAAACTTGTTGTTGAGCAATTTTTATGTCAAAGGAAAGCCAACTCTGAATAATTCAGGGCTTCATTATTCCAATTTATGCCGTACATATTTTTAGTGCTGCATTTTGCTTGAGAAGAATGATTGCTGTCTTCAGGTATTAGAAAATTATATCCAATTTTATTATCGTCCTCAAAAACTCCTAATTCTGTATCATTTTTTCCTCTAAGCTTTCAATATCTAGTACAACGAATGATAGGCAATCCTTCTTCCAGAATGTTTTTTCGAAAAATGATCAGCAGCCTAGTTTTTCAAAATTACGTGGATGACAATATCTTAAGTAGAAGCAGAAAGAATAAACCAGTAATTTGACCCAAGAGATATGAGCACTGAATTTGAGGTTACATGTATCAAAAATGAGTACTATTGTTTGTTGTTGCTTTTAAAGCTCCAGCAGAATCGATTAATATTGCATGTAATCCGATTACATTCGATCTTGCTAGAAAGAAGTCCAGAATTGATTTACGGTATCCAATACGTCTTTCATGGGGAAGTTTTGGTCAATTTCTTCTAAGTCGATGGCTTTATACAAAATTTTCCTCGGAATTTTTTTTAGCTTTTTGTTGAGAAAAATTGGCAAAAAGTAATGTAACAGAATAACATATTTAAAAGTTTGAGAATATTCATCAAATATAAGCTAATAGGTCAAAAGTGCTAAAGTGATACTGGTCTTTTTGAAAGTCTCAACATAAGAAGAAAGCTTATGAAGATATTTCAATAACTTCTTGTGTCCTTCTTTTTTTAGTCAATATTTTGTCAAAATGTTGATTTAAATTCCTTTCCACTGGTGTTGTGAATTAGAAAATTTTTGTTCATCAGACCGAAACTTTAAAGTAGTACGTTGTATTCAATTAGGAATCACCCACCCATGTTCCAAAAATGTGACATCACTGCCAATTTTATCCTTTTCGAGAAAAATTGAAGTTTCATGAACTGTATAAGAAGACTTTTTTAGTTCGTAGTAAAATCTGACTTGAAGCACTTTTGATTTATTTTTTAAAATTGTCAAAATATTTATAGAGGAACCAGTATTTCAACTCATTTTCAGGTTGAAAAGTAATAAAATTGAACAAAACATATAAATCAAGAAGACATATAGAAGAAAACGAACAAAACGTATAAACTAAAGTGTTTTTGAAATATATTTTGTTGAATAATAGCAGCGTCTTTCAATTTTTCTATCAACTCATTGAATTCATCGAGAGTGTAGCCGAAATGAGTCACATGTTTGAACTGCTTGTTCTCATTCCGACAAAAGCGACCAATTTGTAGATACGTTGAAGCTGGTTTTGGGGTAATAATTTGTAGAAAAATTCAATAGATTGAATGATTTTGTCCAATGCTAATATCCCTCACTTGGTGCCACTATTAAGCACGTGTTCATTGCTTGTATCTTTATCAAAGTGAGGTTGGTTTTCTTCAATCTCCAGTTATGAATTCAGTAGATCCTCCTTGTGCAAGCAGAATCTTCGAATTTCGTAGTCACAAATTCACAATTGCTTGTACATTCCAAAAGTCCCAGAAAAGTCATTTCAAAGGATTTGGAAGGTTGGTTCAGAATGAAGTTGTTCGTTTTTAAAACCTGGGCCACGGTAAATTGTCCAAATCTTTTTGAGTGGAGTCCAAAGTCCATATGAAAAAAATCAGTTTTTGTTATTGATGAGGACTGAAAGTAAATAGAAGAACGCTGGAACGAAAAGTAGACACCTTAGAAGGTTTCATTTCAACAACATGAGCTGAGAGGCTAAACTATATAAAATATTTATCTGTAATACAAATTTTTCTCATTAACTAAAAACTCTGTTTTTAAGGTAAAGATGTCATTGACATCCATAAAATCACAGTAAATGTGATTTCAAACAGAAATTGCCGTTTGGCAACCTGTCCGAAAATCTTGAGATTTGCATGTTTTCTTAACTGAATTTCAAAAGCATCTTAGTTATTAGCAAACTGTGTTGCATTAAAGAAAAATGTTTCTGATTAATTTTGTGAAAATTATACCAACAAATTTTTCTAGTTGGTTGTTTCATGGTTTGCAATTTTTTGTAGGCAATTTTTTTAGGGTTTATTGCAATCTGACTTTAATACAACCATATAGAGAAAATTACATCATTACAACTTCCCTTTGTCATACAAACAATATTCTGTTTTCCTATTCATTATGGCAGCAAAAATTTGTCATGTTTTGCCCCATGTTTACAGAGATGATAGAGATACAGCATTGTGCTTTTCTGAATCCGTGAAGCAGTATAAACCATATCTAGTCACTCCAAAATAATCTTTTGTAACCGATAACCATAATTTTTGTCCATTAGAGACTTGTGGTTACCATATCAATTTCCTTTCTAATTCATCGAAAGATACAGTAGAGAAAATGTAAGACCTCTCTTATTGTTATCAAACGGTATATTCCTTGTACATAATATACAAACATCAGTTCTTTCGTTCCTTTATAGATGAGTCGGCACTAGTCCCAGCCCAGTTAACAAGTGCTATGGAGCTTTTGAGAATAAGTAATTGAAAAAAGCAGCCAGTGTCTCCGAAAAACAATTGAGTAGAAAGAAGTTCAAGCTTCACTGACTACGGGCTGAACAAAGAAATGCGATTACACAAGGCTTTGGTTCATCTTTTTTCGTTAGAAGTTACTTATTTCAAAACTCAAATAATGATATTGAATTAAGAAAAAATTGTTGATTGTTTGTTAAATGGGCATGGAATAGCTGATAATCCTCTTGTAAATCTTATATGACTAGGAAATAACAAAGAACATGATTGGTTCTCTGTGTTTTGTGATCTGAGTTTTTGATTGGGAGCTAAAATTTTGCTAAAAATTAAATTTTCAAACATTTTTGTTCTTATAAAGCTAAAATTAAACCTTTTTTATTTAAAATTTGGAAATTTCTCTCTTAAATAATAAAAATTTGAGCCCAGAAAATTCTCTTAAAAATCGATAAATTCTCAAACTTGAACATCTTAAAACTCCAAAAAACGTTTTTTTACAGCAAAGAGTGAATAATGAAAAGCTCTATAATATTAAAAGAACAACTTAGTAGCTAGTTTTGATTCACGAATTGTATAAGATGACTTTTTTAGTTCATAGTAATCTGACTTGAAATACTTTTGATTTATCTTTTAGATTCGTAAAAATATTTATAGAGGAACCAGTATTTCAACTCCTTTTCAGGTTGAAAAATAATAAAATTGAACACAACATATAAATCAGGAAGACATATAGAAGAAAATGAACAAAACGTATAAACTAAATTGTTTTTGAAATGTATATTGTTGAATAATAGAAAATTTCTTCGATTTTTCTATCAATTGCTGGTACTTTCCAAAACTTTCCAGAAAAAACATTTCAAAAGATTTGGAAGGTCGGTTCAGAATGAAGTTGTCCGTTTTTAAAACCTGCGCCACGGTAAATCGTCCAAATCTTTTTGAGTCGAGTCCAAAGTCCATATGAAAAGAGTCTGTTTTTGTTATTGATGAGGACTGAAAGTAAATAGAAGAACGCTGGAACGAAATGTAGACACCTTAGAAGGTTTCATTTCAACAACATGAGCTGAGAGGCTAAACTATATAAAATATTTATCTGTAATACAATTTTCTCTCATTAACTAAAAACTCTGTTTTTAAGGTAATGATGTCATTGACATCCATAAAATTACAGTAAATGTGATTTCAAACAGAAATTGCCGTTTGGCAACCTGTCCGAAAATCTTGAGATTTGCATGTTTTCTTAACTGAATTTCAAAAGCATCTTAGTTATTAGCAAACTGTGTTGCATTAGAGAAAATTGTTTCTGATTAATTTTGTGAAAGTTGTACCAACAAGTTTTCTAGTTGGTTGTTTCATGGTTTGCAATTTTTTGTAGGCAATTTTTTTAGGGTTTATTGCAATCTGACTTTAATACGACCATATAGAGAAAATTACATCATTACAACTTCCCTTTGTCATACAAACAATATTCTGTTTTCCTATTCATTATGGCAGCAAAAATTTGTCATGTTTTGCCCCATGTTTACAGAGATGATAGAGATACAGCATTGTGCATTTCTGAATCCGTGAAGCAGTATAAACTATATCTGGTCACTCCAAAATAATCTTTTGTAACTGATAACTATAATTTTTGTCCATTAGAGACTTGTGGTTACCATATCAATTTCCTTTCTAATTCATCGAAAGATACAGTAGAGAAAATGTAAGACCTCTCTTATTGTTATCAAATGGTATGTTCCTCGTACATAATATACAAACATCAGTTCTTTCGTTCCTTTATAGATGTGTCGGCACTAGTCCCAGCCCAGTTAACAAGAGCTATGGAGCTTTTGAGAATAAGTAATTGAAAAAAGCAGCCAGTGTCTCCGAAAAACAATTGAGTAGAAAGAAAATCAAGCTTCACTGACTACGGGCTGAACAAAGAAATGCGATTACACAACGCCTTGGTTCATCTTTTTTCGTTAGAAATTATTTATTTGAAAACTCAAAGAATGATATTGAATTAAGAAAAAATTGTTGATTGTTTGTTAAATGGGCATGGAATAGTTGATAATCCTCTTGTAAATCTTATATGACTAGAAAATAATAAAGAACATGATTAGTTTTCTTTGTTTTGTGATATGAGTTTTTGATTGGGAGCTAAAATTTTTCTAAAAATTAAATTGTCAAACATTTTTGTTCTTATAAGGCTAAAATTAAACCTTTTTTTATTAAAATTTGGAAATTTCTCTCTTAAATAAAAAAAAAATTGAGCCCAGAAAATTCTCTTAAAAATCAATAAATTATCAAATTTGAACATCTTAAAACTCCAAAAACGTTTTTTTACAGCAAAGAGTGAAAAATGAAAAGCTTTATAATATTAAAAGGACAACTTATGAGCTAGTTTTGAATCACCAACTGTATAAGATGACTTTTTTAGTTCATAGTAATCAGACTTGAAATACTTTTGATTTATCTTTTAGATTCGTAAAAATATTTATAGAGGAACCAGTATTTCAACTCCTTTTCAGGTTGAAAAATAATAAAAATGAACACAACATATAAATCAAGAAGACATATAGAAGAAAATGAACAAAACGTATAAACTAAATTGTTTTTGAAATGTATATTGTTGAATAATAGAAAATTTCTTCGATTTTTCTATCAATTGCTGGTACTTTCCAAAAGTCCCAGAAAATTCATTTCAAAAGATTTGGAAGGTTGGTTCAGAATGAAGTTGTCCGTTTTTAAAACCTGCGCCACGGTAAATCGTCCAAATCTTTTTGAGTCGAGTCCAAAGTCCATATGAAAAGAATCAGTTTTTGTTATTGATGAGGACTGAAAGTAAATAGAAGAACGCTGGAACGAAATGTAGACACCTTAGAAGGTTCCATTTCAACAACATGAGCTGAGAGGCTAAACTATATAATATATTTATCTGTAATACAAATTTCTCTCATTAACTAAAAACTCTGTTTTTAAGGTAAACATGTCATTGACATTCATAAAATTACAGTAAATGTGATTTCAAACAGAAATTGCCGTTTGGCAACCTGTCCGAAAATCTTGAGATTTGCATGTTTTCTTAACTGAATTTCAAAAGCATCTTAGTTATTAGCAAACTGTGTTGCATTAAAGAAAAATAGTTCTGATTAATTTTGGGAAAATTTTACCAACACATTTTTCTAGTTGGTTGTTTCATGGTTTGTAATTTTTTGTAGGCAATTTTTTTAGGGTTTATTGCAATCTGACTTTAATACAACCATATAGAGAAAATTACATCATTACAACTTCCCTTTGTCATACAAACAATATTCTGCTTTCCCTACTCATTATGGCAGCAAAAAGGTGTCATGTTTTGCTCCATGTTTACAGAGATGATAGAGATACAGCATTGTGCATTTCTGAATCCGTGAAGCAGTATAAACCATATCCAGTCACTCCAAAATAATCTTTTGTAACTGATAACAATAATTTTCGTCCATTAGAGACTTGTGGTTACCATATCAATTTCCTTTCTACTTCATCGATAGATACAGTAGAGAAAATGTAAAACCTCTCCTATTGTTATCAAACGGTATATTCCTTGTACATAAGGTACAAACATCAGTTCTTTCGTTCCTTTATAGATGAGTCGGCACTAGTCCCAGCCCAGTTAACAAGAGCTATGGAGCTTTTGAGAATAAGTAATTAAAAAAAGCAGCCAGTGTCTCCGAAAAACAATTGAGTAGAAAGAAGTTCAAGCTTCACTGACTACGGGCTGAACAAAGAAATGCGACTACACAAGGCCTTGGCTCATCTTTTGTCGTTAGAAGTTTTTGATTTGAAAACTCAAAGAATGATATTGATTTAAGAAAAAATTGTTGGTTGTTTGTTAAATGGGCATGGAATAGTTGATAATCCTCTTGTAAATCTTATATGACTAGGAAATAATAAAGAACATGATTAGTTTTCTTTGTTTTGTGATATGAGTTTTTGATTGGGAGCTAAAATTTTTCTAAAAATTAAATTGTCAAACATTTTTGTTCTTATAAGGCTAAAATTAAACCTTTTTTTGTTAAAATTTGGAAATTTCTCTCTTAAATAAAAAAAAATTGAGCCCAGAAAATACTCTTAAAAATCAATAAATTATCAAATTTGAACATCTTAAAACTCCAAAAACGTTTTTTTACAGCAAAGAGTGAAAAATGAAAAGCTTTATAATATTAAAAGGACAACTTATGAGCTAGTTTTGAATCACCAACTGTATAAGATGACTTTTTTAGTTCATAGTAATCTGACTTGAAATACTTTTGATATATCTTTTAGATTCGTAAAAATATTTATAGAGGAACCAGTATTTCAACTCCTTTTCAGGTTGAAAAATAATACAATTGAACACAACGTATAAATCAAGAAGACATATAGAAGAAAATGAACAAAACGTATAAACTAAATTGTTTTTGAAATGTATATTGTTGAATAATAGAAAATTTCTTTGATTTTTCTATCAACCCCTTGAATTCATCCAGAGTTTAGCTGAAATAATTCATTTTTGAACTGTTTGTTCTCATTCAGAAAAAAAGACCAACTTGTAGATTCGTCGAAGCTGGATTTGCTGTATTAATTTGTAGAATATTCTATATATTCAGTGATTTTGTCTAATGCTAATATCCCTCACTTGGTGACACTATTAACCACGTATTCCATGCTTGTATCATGGTCAAGTAGAGGTTGATTTTCTTCCATCTCAAGTTCTGCATTGAGTAGATCTTCCTCGAGGAAGCAGAATTTTCGAAATTTGTAGTCTCCAATTCACAATTGCTGGTCCTTTTCAAAAGTTCCAGATTCGTCATTTCAAAAGTTTTTGAGTGTTGATTCAGAATGAAGTTGTCTGTTTTTAAAACCTGGGCCACAGTAAATCGTCCAAATCTTTTGGAGTTGCGCCGAAGTCCATTAAAAAGAATCAGTTTTTGCTATTGGTGAGGATTGAGTGTATATAAAAGAGCTCTGGAATGAAAAGGAGACACCCTAGAGAATGTCATTTCCACAACATGAGCCCAGAGGTTAAACTATATAAAAAATTAATCTGTAATACAAGTTTCTCTCAATAACTAAGAACTCTCCTTTTAAGGTAAAGATGTCATTGACATCCATAAAAATAAAGTAAATGTGATTTCAAACAGAAATTTCTCTTTGGCCATCTGTTCGCAAAATCTTGAGATTAGCAAGTTTTCTTAAGTGAATTTCAAAAGGATCCTATTTATTGTCAAACTGTGTTGAATAAAAGAAAAATAGTTCTTATTTTTGGGAAAAATTCGAACAACAATTTTTTCTAGTTGGTTGTTTAATGATTTTTAGCTTTTCGTAGGCAACTTTTAACTATTACTATAATATTTATTATTGAATAAAAGTTTTAGATTATTTTATTAAAAATAATAATATTACTAAGTACTACTTTAATTTTTAAAAATACTTAGTTATTTTCTTACTTTTCTGATAATCTTCATATAATTTATCCAATTCAATATCTTCATCATTATCTATCTCACTAACTTTTATTGATCTAAGGTAAAGCCTGTTAACCTATCACTAAGGTGCTTAGATAGGATATTCATTTGAGAACACTTTTTTTTATTTTTCTCTAATTTTAGTGTTAACTGAATTTGGTAATGAGCCACATAAAGTAGCAGTAGCAGAAGCTGCTGGTATAGAATAAGTTATTCCTATACCAGCTAATGCAACTGATGTAGTAGTTGCTGCTATCGATGATAATGCTATTTCAGTTATCTCGGCTTTATTATTATCACTTTCATATTTACTCAACCTTTCATTATGGTTTATAGCTTCATAGTAATTTCTAATACCTTTTACAATAAAAATTTTGTTATTAAATTTAGCTAGGATTTTATCATTTATGTATTGTTCGTTGTTCTCCGACCTTACTTTAGCTTCAGTCTTAGCCCAAACCTTAGCGTTAGTCTCAGTCCAAGCATTAGCGTTTGAATACAGTAGAGTTGCACTGGGTCTAGTTCTTCCCAATTATTAACAAAAAATAACCTTTAATTTCTTTAATTATATCTTCTTGACTAAATTCATAAGATATTACTAACCTTACTAGTTCTTTATCAACGAGTTTACATTCTAATAAAACTTCTATTGATTTTTGTAATAATAACTTTGCAATTGATCTTTTATCTTCTTTTCTTTCTTGTAGAACGCAGGTAAACATTTCATCTCAATGTATTTTAGTAACGTTTTGATTAAAATAATTTTCAAATCAAACTTTAGTTTTAATTGATTATTTTTAGAGATAGATTTACTGGCAATTTTGACACAAAAAAAGTATCTGTAATTTAATTTGGTGATTTGAAACATTCATTAATTAGTTCATCGGTAATTTGATTTTATTTTAGTTGTAATGTTGTAGCTGCAACTTGTCAAATTCACCCTTTCTTATTTCAGTTACAATTCTACCTAATTATAGTTATTAGAAGCTGATAATATTTTGTTATCACAACACTATTTATTAACAACAATTTTTTCATCTGTACGAGGGGTTACATTCTTAATTTTAAAGGTATCTTTCATGTCATTATTATCATTATCTTCTAAAAATCATTTGTGAGCCTTAATTGTTGATAGATCCGTGAAACAGCGTCGCCGATACTGTTTCGATTGATTGAATCTGCTTCTTGTCATCTTTGTAATGGATTACATCACGATAAAGGTTATCACTCTTGTCATCTTTGTAATTGTTTACATCCAAGTGGTTCTCAAAATTTATTATGAGGTTCAAAATCAAAATAAGAATTTGAAAATTCCTGTTCTGAGTAATCGCCTTCAATTATTTCGCCATTGATATTCTAAATTGTATATGTTGGTGGTTGTTTTTTTAGTAAATGGTTAACTTGAAATAACTCTCTATTCCAATTAGATGTTTATGTTGTAGCTTTCGTAACATAATCAACAACTTTGAGCTTGGTTTTCAACTTAGTAGAAGTAGATATATTGCATGGGGCTTTGCTCATGATACTCCATCTATCTTTGCCGGAATGTTTGATGCATCAACGGGTGTCATATTAATAGTACTATGAAAGTTATTATTATACACTACAACAGCGTCATTTATTATGTTTTGGCAATTACCATCGCCATTTATAAACATTGGTATGATAATTATATATAAAAAAGATCTATTGAATCTTTCTACAAATATAGCTTTGAAATCACTATGTGCAGAAAATTATTTTTTTAATAATCTTTAAGTAAGGATTTAATTGTTTTATTATAAAACACGATACCTCTACAATAAATAATGAACCGCATTTTTCTGGTATAATTAATTCTAATACTATTCTATAATGTTTGGGGTCTGCAAAGCAGGTTCCCTAACATGTATTCGACCATGTTTTACCGTCTACCTCTATGGAAGTACACTACGAAAAACGTCCTCCCTTATCATTTCTAATAAGCCTTTTACTGTTCTAAATCTACATCCTTTCGTATCAGCTTTTACTGTATCATATCGAATATCCCTTCAAACTTCTCAAAAAACCTTCTCACTTTTCTTTCTTCAGCTTCATCCTCAATATCCTCCTTTTTATACCTGGGTAAATAAGAAACATAATAAAGCTTTGCGAAAAATCAAAACCATCTTGCTCTATAGTTACATCAACAACATTCATAACACAATACCCTTCTGCTAAATTTTTGAAATGTAATTTTTATTGTGCATTAGAATGAGCACCTATTAAATGAATAAAGTTAGCAGTGCCATTGTCAAATTTGATCATGTTTTTCTGATCGGTGAAACCCCTTCGCGGATTAGTATATGGTTGAGTTTCTAGTTCCTTAAGCGTTGAACCCCTTTCATCAATCCGGGAAGCAGCTCCACCGAATAGCAATCTCATTGATAGCCTTAGATATTATGTCCAGCTCTCAATTTTGCCAAATTATTGCTCTGAATGTTTGTTTCCCCGATGCTAAATTCTTTTCTTTATTTGTATTTATAGTTTTTGTTAGAGAATCAAATAATTCTTCTATTTCAGCATTTTTTTCTTGTTTTCTCAGTTTCTCTTCTAAAATGTTTCTCTTTTTTTTTCTGTTTTTGTTTTATTTAGTTCTATTAATATTTCCAGTTAACCATTTTTTAATATCAATTTATCAGATTATGTTTCTCAGCATATTCTCTGAATCGATATTTGGTGCGTGTAAATCTATATCTAATTAACTAAACACATAGTCTACAATTGTCACTTTTAAGTCCACAACCACTAATTTGCTGATTTACTTTACGCATTGCACATGTTAAGTATTGATTAGCATCATTAAAACGAATATCTAATCGATAAAACCGATCTCTTTATGTTATAGTTTCATTACCTATATAACATGTGAAAGGTTTATTTTGACAAACATCACAACTCAAACACCATGCTTTATCTCTACATTTATTGCATTCAGTACTCAAAGTAGATTTTAAATTGCCTATAGAAATGTGTGGTTTTGACGATAACGAAAAAAATGGTAGTGATGCTGTAGAGTCAAAAAGTGAATTTGAAGAAGATAATGACAATATTAATAGTACTAATGAAAAATGTCGGTGCGTTTACTGTAAAAAAGGGAAGTTTAGGAAGAATTTTCAAAGACATGGGGAAACAATTAAACATAACAGAATTTTAGACTTTTTGTTGGAGATAATAGTACTTAACGAAAAGAGAATTTGATAAAGAGAATTTCTTAAAAGAGGAGTGGAGATTAAAAGCAAAAGATCAGGTATAAAATACATTATCACGTCTAAACAAATAATGCTGGCTGGTAGTTATAACAATTATCCTATATATGCAAATACATTACAAGAATTGCATAATATTCATCCTGTTATTAAATTTAACAGCTTTCATGTAGTAAAGTATACGATACCAACTGATCAGAAAACAAAAGAGCATGAATTCACATTTAGATTATTGACCAGACAACCAAATTCTGCAAATGATCTAGATAACCTAAAAATGAATTAGAAACTAGAATAAAAAGAACTAAAGATGAATCAATCTGGATGGAGTTTACAAAAATTTAAACTAAGAACAATTTATATACATAGGTTTTATACTACTGTCGGGTGTCATACAGATCCTCTAACTAGATCTAATCTAATATTAAATAAACATAATGATGACGGCTTTTGTTTATTGTGGAATCTAATGGCTTTTCTTCAGCCTGCTAGGGATAACCGCCATAGACTTAGTAATAAAAATAAACAAGAGAATATTAATGAAATAAAATGGCCTGACCCGCAAAGGGGCACCGCTCTTGGTTCTCCATACGGCTTTGCAAATACCGTTCCTCGTTAAGATTTTAAGTAGTTGAAGAGGATACAAGTATAAAATATCGATAAATTGATTTCTAATGTGTTCAATCTAATCAAAAACAAAACTGTTAACCGAGTCTTAATCGTTCATAATGATCCTAAAGGATGTAATACGTCATACTGGAGTAGACACTAACAGCCGTGTTCAAATAAGACATTCTTATGAAAATCATTAAACAATAAAGGTTATCCATGTCTATCATGTCGTTTCTCTTTTGGAACTGAGGATGAAATAAATAAACCTTCAGAAATGTGTTTCGGTATTGGCTCACTGAAACATGTAGGAAGAAGAACAGTCCATAAAAATGGTTATATAAAAATTGATAGGTTCCATTATAAAAACAGAGTACCTTTCAATATATTATATGATTTTGAGTGTAGAATAAAAGATGGTAAACATATTCCTGTTGCGTGTGCATTATTTATTAAAATTGATTTTACAGAAATATTATAAAAAAAAATTAGAATAATACTGAGGAGAGGAAGTATTTATATGGTTTGTAGATAAAGTTGATCGTTGTAATTAGTTATTTGGAGATATATTTAAAAAAAACATACCGCTTAAAGAAGAAGCTGATACTCTACTTACTACTAACTGTTTTCATTGTAAAGAGGAGTTAGGTAAGGATTGTGTAAGAGATCACGGTCACTTAAAAAAGCAATCTTCAAGCTAAAAACAATATTGTGCCCTTTTTTGATTACAAATCATCTAATTATTTATCCATAACAAAACTAGTATAGAAACTTAGAAAGAAAGTATTGGTTAAGACAGATGAGAATTATATTAGTATTGGTCTAGATTATGCTAAAGCATTGGCTATGTTTAGAATCCCCCATCCCTTTAGTTTAGATGCTTTAATTAAAAAATTAAATAATAGAGAGTGCGTGAATTTGAATTTAATTAAGTTAGCGAGAAGAAAAGTATTTTTTCATATGAATGAATCGATAGTGTAGATCTACTCAAATAGACAGAAAGACCTCCTAAAAAACATTTTATTCTTAGTTGAAACAGAAAAAATTACTGATGAGGTATATAATCATGCATTAACTAGTTCGAAAGAACCAAAAAGCGACAAAAAGAACAATCTAAAAGATTATATTTTAACCTAACTTAAAAAAGATGTTTTTTAGCATTAGATGTTTTTGAAGGATTTAGAGATATCTTTTAAGATTATTTTGAAATATATCTTTGTTATACATATTCGACTCCAGGTTTAACTGGGTTATGTGGATTGAAATACACTTCGGTTACACTTAAATTTTAAAAAGAAGAAACAGTAAATGTTTATGGTACAATACAGCGTAGTATAAGGGCTGGCTTAGATTCAGATCAATGCCATGTTAATTGGAATAATAAATAAATAAAGTCTAGAGGTAAAGATAACTATTGAAGAAATTCAGTTTTTGTCTCATTATATGCATCTGCCATTGTAGAGGCTTTATCTACTTGAAAGATTAGTGTTACTATTAATACTATTAATTACACACCTCCATCTAGAAAAAATGTTATTCTTATACTATTGATGAAGAGTACAGAGATGAGTTAGTTAATCAGAAAAGAAGTATACATTTTTTCTTGAACAGAAAAAAAGCAGATACTAGTCAGTTTAGTGATAGGCAAAATGAAAAAAAAAACTATGAACATACTGGAAAGGTAAGGCTACAGCATATGTATTTGAAAGATAATGTTATCGATGGTGAGATGTTAGATTGGAATTCAGATCATGGTATAAAATTGGAAGATATAACAATTAAAAATAAACTTCAATATGAAAGGAGCGGAAGTCCAAGACCCTCTATTGAGTTTAATGTTCAGGAACGAAAAGAAGCTAAAGCTATAGGTGATTATTTCGGTGATGTATTCTTTAAGTTAACGAATGATGCAATCTATGGAAAAAAAAGCAAAATGTATGTGAGACAAGATCTACGGATAGTTAATGATTCAAATAGACATATTAAAGTAGTAGAGACTGTTAATTTTGAATATGCTGTTGTGTTTGTGATGAAATGGTTGCTGCACATAAAACAAGAGGTAATGTAATATTAGGTAAGGTTAATAACATTGGTATGTTATTTTAGAGAAAACAAAGTTATTTATCTGTTATAAAGAACTATTTTGCAAAGAATTAGTTTGCGGTAATCATTATAGAGACACTGATAGTCGACTTATAATTATCAATGTTCTGTTTGGTTGTAGTATTAATGAGAAAATAAGTAAGATAAAAGTTGTGTTAATTAAAAGTGAACTAGGTTAGAAGAAAGATGAAATATCTAAGTATACAATTTCAGAAGCATGTTTCCTTAAAGCTAAAGCAAATTGTTACTCCACAGTTAAAAGTGAAGAAGAGAAAAAGTCTAAGGGAATAAATAAAGCTACTATTAGAGATCAAATAACAATAGAAGATTATACACATGTATAAATATTTATAAGAGTAAATATGTAATTAATTAAACAATTGATAGTAAAAAATCATGCGGAAACAAAAGAAAAATATAGAGTAGCTATGGACTCAATCGATAATAAAGGTATAAGTGATTGTTATGGAGATTGTATTGAATTTTATAGTAGTTAGATGCAATTTTTTTTGTTTTCCGTATGTTCTGGAGGTAATTATAAACATTTTTATAGCAATAGAGATTGAAATAGCACTTTTTCATTTTTTTCCAAAGAAAATCAGTAAAATTAGCTCTAAAAACACGAAAAATAGTGGAAAATTTGTATATTTTGAATATTTTTTTATTATTGTTTTCTCCATGTTCGAGGGCTGGTCATATACACATTACTCAGAGCAGCACGACTTTGATGATTCTCTCAAGGATTAAAGTTTCATGATCTGACACATGGTATCTATGCAATCACTGTGGTCTTGGTGATATTATCTAAGACACAATATATGATCTTGGAAATGGTTTCTAAGATTCAGCAAAAAAACAGCAGCCAAATGAATGCTTTTTCACACCATTATCTCAAATGATATTTTGTTTGATCTTTGAAAATACTTCTATAGCCATGCATGAGCCTGAGTTTGTTTTCAAGAGTTCTAGTAGAGTAACAACCATCAACAAATCACACTAACCCTTTTCGTGTAAACAAAAAATGAAACGCCCTGGATAAAAATCTCAGGAAATTGGTGGTGGCTCTTTCAGTTAGCCATTGAATAATTTGTCTGAGCCTGGCCATTTTTTAGGAAACTTTTGGAACCAAAACAAACTATTAAAAAAGAATGAATGAAATTGCTCAGAATCGTTATGTATTTGCATCTCTACAGAATTTAGGATGATAACTTTCATTAATCGATTTGCGGATCAACGTTCGGCTATTAATGTATTTTAAATGCCACTTGTATGCTTTGAATCAAGTATAAAAAGACAAATAAAGGAGAAAAATCTTTAATTAAAAATGTGCAATCAAATTTAGAGAAAATTAGAGCTATAAGTTTTTGGAAAAAACGAATAGTGAGACACAGTAGAGGGAAAATTATAAAAAAGTTGAGGTGAAAAATTTTTGTCTCCAGTCAGATGGTTCATCAAAGTTACCCTTCAAAACTCCGCCTTCCAGTTTCAAATCATCTTCAGAACTCTTCCCAGATGTTCTGATCGCGCATTACGTTCGAACTTCAAACCCAAAACTCCACACAAAGAAATTCAAAACAACTGGAGCCCAATGGCCAATCCTCGCGAATCTTTATACGTTAAGTCTGAAAGGAATAAAGTGGCGCAAAGATACGGAGAGTATTTTGTCTCTGATCCCACCCATCGTGGTTTTTTCTTTCAATGACATCTTCTTCGTGGATAATACCCTGAAAATAATAATCCTAAAAGACCGTTACAGTAATTTCTAAAATTGTTACATTTTTTTCCAAAATGATTTTAAAGACTTTTTAAAGTGTGAAACTTTTATGATATGTTATGTTTGAAATACTCTGAAATGAAGACTCTGAAAAGAAAATTATAATAGTTTTGAAAAATATTGAATATTCGGTTTTTGAACGATTTTTTTTTAATCTGCAAAAAATAATACTCAAAATACAATACTGCAAAATATATTATTACCAAATTAATAAAAATTTTTAAATTCGTTTGTTTTTAATGATTTTTTCAAACCGAACTTGCGCTCGATCCCTAAATTTACAATGAATTTCAGGACAACGTTCTGAGCAACCACAGCAAACTTTTGAAGAAAATCATTACAGCGATTTAGTGGTGTTGTTGCAAAGCTTGTTTAAAGAAAACAGTATATGCATTTTGTTCTGGCGACAGACACAAGTGAAAATACTATTGAGCTCCGAGTTGTTTTACATATAAAACTCGAAGTAATGAGACGTCGTAGTGTTCGTTTGTTATTCGAAGTATCCGAATTTGGTAATGGTTTTGCAAACATTTATCATTTTTGAAAACATGTTTTCTTTTTTGAATACATGTTCTACAGCGGCTCTCGATACTTTAAGTTATAGCAAGTACCTCAATCAAAAACTAGCGTGACTTTGTGTTGGCAGTTATACGATCAGAAGGCTTTTGATTCGCTGACGAAGTTTATTAAACGCCTTTTTTCATGTGCTTCTCTCAAGACGTCGCTGAAGCAAAATTTTTAGCGTGCAGGACCGTTTTCACAATTAAGAAGGCGCAATAAGCAGAATTTTGTACTACGTCATCCCATTAGCGAAAGTAAATCTTGAATTATTGCCACTCAATTCTCCCAAGACGATTTTAATGCCACCTTGATACTTTTTCCCTTGGAAAAGAAAACTAATTGGTCTGTTGAAAATTGAGATAGCTTAAATACAGTAGAAATGATAACACGACACTTGCCGATTGTCCTATTGTCAATGAATGTCTTACAGAAAACAATGAATGTTTTTATCAGTTGTTTTCTCAGCCAAAATCAGTAGTTATAAACGTAGGTTATTTCATACCTATGTGCGGCTGACCTTCAACAGGTGTCAACAACGCAGCCCCCCGTTCCATGCAGTTTGAGTTTATCAAATTGAGAGCCGTTAAGTTTATAGTCGAACAAAACATGAACTGCCATGTGAGAATTCGGCGCTGCGGAACACGACAGCTTAAACTGCTTGTCTAGAACTTGTTCACGACTTTCTTCGAAGAAAGTAAAACTTGTATTTCTCATTCTGCTCACCTTGCATTGATGAATTAAGTTGCTTGTTAAACAATGTAACCAAAACTCATCTTTATGCACAGTTTTGCTACAGCAAAACTGTTCACAAGCAAAAATTTTTATTTACCTGTTTTTGAAAATAACAATCAGCTTTTCACAAAACTAATCTCCAAATTTGATTCGATTGGAATAAAAATCTGACATTTGATTAGAAAAAAACCTCAATAACAATCTCAACCATTTTGAAGAACTGATTTGGTAAACAATCCCTTTCCAACACCCCCCCTATCACTGAACTTCATTGCCGAGAAAGAATGAGTGAAGACAGAGCTGCCGGATCATCATCTGGAAAAGAGTGAGTTAAGTTTGCTACTCTTCGTAAAAAAATGGAGCCATTTAAATCATAGATCATGTCCTGCTTGTACCCAGCTCCCCCCCCCCCCCACCCCAACCTGTACGTTATGTTCACTTACAGAGGACGTGCCATTACGTAGTAAGTCATTAGCTAAAATAGAGAACGCTGTGTTATTGGTTCAAGTAATACACAACCACAAAGTTGGTCAAAACGAAAAATGGTCAAAACTTTCAAAAATTCGCCAATTGTTCAGTTCAAACTCAATGCATTCATTGCCAAAAGCTAGGGCGCAGAAAACAATTTTAATGGCACAATGCGCGCCTCTCTTCGAAATTAATTTTACATCTTGACTGTGTTGTTTCATACAAATTTTTGATCTTTTCCGTTTGTGCCCCCCCCCCGTTACAGAGAACGTGTCATTGCATAGTAATCACGATCAGTAAAAATAAGGCACTTACGTCTTGAGGGTGCAAATTATATGCAACCAGTAAGTTGGGGGGGGGCACAAACGGAAAAGATACCAATTACTTTTTATCAACAGACGCATAATAGTCAATGAATCTAAAATTAGAAAAAACTGACATGCCTACCTAGACGAAAAAATCAGAGAGGAGTTGGAAAGTTTTCTGTTTTAAGCAGTAAATTAAGTTCCACTTTAGATTTATAATATTAGGTCTATCTTCAATCAATTGGAGCAACAGTTTGTATTGTGAAGTTGACAATTTTTGATCAATTTTAATAGAAATAAGGTGGCGTTCAATTTAAAGCTTCCAACCAAAAACTGGCCCTCTTTTGTCTGAATTTTCTCGTCAACTTAGCTGGTTAGTTTTTATGTTGCCTTAATGCTGATGAATAAATGTTCGTCGAACGGTTTTGAAATGTAGATTTCTGTATTTTTATCGTTAGAAGGCTTCTAGCTGGGGACTGGCCAGCGCCCAAAACTCTATCAAATCTTAAAAAATCCTTCGAAGAAAAGTGAATTCGCATGACAATTAAGTATAGACTATTGTCGCCGGTGCTCTCTCAAAGCTGAATATAAAAGATATTTGATGCGCGAAGTAATTAATTTCGTTTTCAAGTAAAGAAAGTAATACTTCACTGAAATATAGTTTTAAAACAACCATGTATATATGGGTTCTTTGAATCAAGTATATATGGGTTCTTTGAATTGAAGCTAAAAATTATCCCAGAATAACTAATTACGAAGTAGAGGTTTAATGAACACAATCAAATATTATCATGTTGTTCAAAACTAAAATTTTCTATATTCTCTCAAACTTTAACTTTTTATTAGACGAACCATTGCTTTTCATTTTCGCTGATATTTCTCTGAGCATTTCTCTTGTGCCTAAATGTACTCAACTTTATCATTTTTTTCAGCTAAACGTAACGTGTTGTTCTTTTTAGAACATTGTGACCTCATTTTTAAGTGTAATAGTGGTCGTAGAAGGTCAGTCACAAGTTGCAAATTTTGTGAATGTTTGTTCGAGATGACAGGAGCTGCGTGTTTAACCCTGTTTTATAATTTCAGAATATGGCACAATTCATGATTCATGCTGAGCAATATGTTTGCAAATTTACGCACGCTTGCTTTCACTCTCTCCCAGTAACGGATACGCATCCAGTTTAACCTATGG
>NW_027451998.1:0-12251 GCF_964194025.1 Convolutriloba macropyga
ACTGATTGGTTGATCAAAGTTCGGTTCAAATCACACCAACAATAGGAAATAGTTGATCCCCATTCTTCTTTTTGATTGGAACTTTGTGCGGATGCTCTTTTTGCTCAACTGTGTTTTTTTTTCAGTAAATTTTCGCCAATCGATGTTTTTATCGTACACAGTTGTGAGTGGTATCATTAGAAAGCTTGTACAGCGTAGAATTAAGAAGACATTGTTGTAGAAAAATCCAAAAAAATTATTTGCAGATATAGACAGGAAAATTTTTACAGGCATAATCTTTTTCTTGAAGAGAGAAATTATTATAATTTTTTATTGAAAATATTGGAAACAGTTTGGCCATCTTAGCGTCTCTGGCAGCAATCAAAGAACGTTTCGAAGTTATGGGTGGAAGATTATCAGTTTTCACGGTCAATTTTCGTTTCCTTCGAACTGTTCAATATATCATACTAATGAAAAATAAACTCCGGAAAAATAAAATAAAATAGGACAAAATTAGCAACGAGGTGTTAGCATAAGGAGGAATTCCTTTTGCGATTAAGAAATCTACTCCAATTCAAAACTTGACCTGAGTCAGTTCATTACATTAGGTGACATACTGATTGGTTGATCAAAGTTAGATTCAAATCACACCAATAAAAGGAAATAGTTGATCCCCATTCTTCTTTATTGATCGGACCTATTTTAGTGGGGAGGATCTTTTTACAAAACTGTATTTTTTTGTTCAGTAGATTTTTGCCAATCGATGTTTTTATGGTACACAGTTGTGAGTGGTATCATTGGTAAGCTTGTACAGCGTAGAATTTAGAAGTATTTTTTCGAATTTTTTCGAACTGTTGAAAAACGTCCTACTTGAATATATTGGTCTATACTAAGAACAATCAGATTCTAGTTTTCTCAAGAGTTGAGCGGCCAGATTTTTTTTGCCCTTTACAAATTAAAATTGTGAACAGCTTGTGCCTTCACCATTATTCCTTTATATGTAATGAGGTTCCTAACTATTTTTCTGTTTGTGAAAACTTTTTTTCAGGACAAACTGATTACTTGTACTTCAACTGAATGAAAGACCGCATAATCAGCGATGACTTGTGTGTTTGTTAATAAGAGTTGAAATTTCCGCCAAATGATAAATCAGTTTATTTCTCCAATACTCATGTGTTTTTGGGTTTGAAAAAAAAAGATTATCTTGAGTGCCCATTCCTTATTATTAATATTTTGGAGTAAAATTTTATTGTGTACAGCAGAACTCAAAAAAGTAAGAAAAACCTAGCTTCATTCCGGATCATAACGCTTGGTTCAAATGAATACGATTTCATCAATTTGCTTATAGCCACTGTTTTGCTTTGTCTAAGTCTTAGCTGGGATACATTGAAAAAAAATTCGTTGCATGTTTCTTCCAGATACTGTTAACACAGAGAGCTGTTTGTATTTGTAAAATCATTTTTTCCACTGCTAAGTAATTTCGTTTTTGAAGGTTTTTTGAAACTTCTTCTCGATTTGAACCAGTTAAATACAAAGCAGAGATACGGAATCAATTGAACGATTATATTTTTCTGTGAAAAATTACTCTGACTGAAGCCATTATTCGGATCATTGCGATTGTCTCTATTATATTACAGAAATGAGAATTTTAAACTGCGTCTCTGTCAAGATTGATTATTGATCATTAAGTTGGTATACATTGGTAAATTGGTAAGTTTTTAAATTGGTAATACATTTTTAAAAAAATTACGGCGAGATTTTTCATTCGTTACACATTTATATCAACAATTTCATTTCGTAGCCTGGACTACTTTCATGAGATTTTTATTCACTTTATTGTAAAACTTGTCAAGTTTTTCGGGGAAATTGAACATTTCTGGTAAAAGAGTAACTTTTGTTTTCGAAACTTTTACATACCAGTTTCCTTTCTGAAGCAATATGACCAAGACCATTAATTGCTGGTTTTTTTACACAGGCGAGTGTTATAAATTAAACCTCTTTAGGGTTGATTAATTATCGTTAAATTGGCATTAGTGTAAATTTGAAAAACAACTCTGCCACGAGGTTCAACACATTTCAAACCTTTTTCTCGACAATTTCATATCCTAGCCAGGACTAAACCTATCAGATTTTTATTCTCTGTACTGTAAAATTAATCTAATTCTTTTGCGGAGCTTCAACAATTCTTTGGCGCTCTTAAGTGCAAACTTTGTTTTTTGTCCTCAAAGTCAAAGCCAGATTTTTGTTGTTAATGCGGTAGAAAAAATTTTGCGGTAGAAAAAATTTACTTGACAGTTTTCTGACTGAAGCTATGACTGAGGTCATTAACATATTTGATGGTATTTTTAACAGAGGCGAGTATTTTGAAGTTGATTACTGATTGATAAAATTGGTGTTTGTATCCATTAAAGAATTTTGCAACAATTTATTACATATTAAACCTTTCTTTCAAAAATTTAGCTTTCTATTCTTTGAGAGATTTTTGAATGCTTCAATGTAAAACTGGTCAGATTTTTTGGGAAATTTGACCCACATGTGGTCACTCTTAAGTAAAAGAACCTTTTTATAAAGTTATTTTTCTTGGTAATGCATCTTCTGAAGATGAAGCTGAGATTCACAATTATGCATAACCAATATCTGCGGTGAAAAATGTATTTGACAGTTTGTTGACTGAATAGGTACTAGCATATAACCCGTATTGTTATTAAAAACTTTCAATTTGTGCAATTTTTAATTTTGTTAGAAGGGGACAAATGTTGTTCATAGTCATTTAATCTAGTGCAGTAAATTTCCTATATGATGTATTTAATTATTGATTGTACTTAATCCTTAAAGGCATGTGATAAAAGTCACGTTAAGTTCATAATACAATTCCTATGCTAGTCTGTTACCCTGTTTCCCGCAACGGGAAATTATTTTTCACGTATGTTCTGACTTTTGTGAACCCATTTTTAACTAGTTTCACTCTTATCGTTTTGCATCTCGCGATCAGTTGCCAGATATACTTATTTTTTGATAATCGTATTCACTTACCTAGTAAAGAAGACAAGTGAAGGATATGCGATTCGCTAAGCGAATTCAATGATAAAATTGTGTTAAATGCACTCGCCGCACAAGTTAGCGTAACAGAGAATCTAACTGTGATTTGGATCGCGGATCAAGTACACAGTATTGTTTGTGTACGACATGGCGCGGCCAGCAACCCAAAAACGGACCCCACTTGGCATTTAATCCTTTTGGGAGAAACCCAGCCCAGATCCTCCTTCAAAGTGGGAAAAATGGCAAATGCAGGCGAAAATGGCTCTTCTAGCAAAAGAGAACATTCCATCAGATACGATACTTGCACCCAAGCCTGAGAATGTTCAACTTCCTTTAGAGCCGATTTACAAAAATACAATCACTGGTTCTTCTCAATCCGAAAGAGAACGTTTAGCTAGAAGTGCACAGCTGAAAATGAACTGGGAGAATTGGTTTTGAAAACAAATAGAAATAGGAGTCATGTGTGGTGACAAACCATGGGTACAAGCTGATCGCGAAACTGTCTCTTTGTTAAACCTCAGTCTGGGCACCGAAGGGAGACGAATTATTTGCAGCAGAAACCCTTAACTCAAAATGGATACATCGACGACAGTGGAACTCTGGAAAATCTTGGAGGACACATTTATCCGCTCACGCAATATTAATTTTGACAGGAACATAATCTTCACCACAAAACAATCAAATGGAGAATCAATACAACTTTTCTTTGGCAAATAAAAGGAATTGACAAAAAACTGTGGACTCGGGAACAGAGAAGATATGTTAATAAGAGATCTCTTATTGCAAATAAGTAGGGCTCTGAAATCCAAAAAGAACTCCTCAAGGAAACTATCGCACCTGCTCAGCCATTACGTTTGGACATCAATATGGAACTCGGACAGTGGAATCATTTACAAATTTCGGGCAATCAAACCGTGTTGCATGTGAACGCAGTAGCACCACAACGGCCTTTTCGTAACCAGAATCAACGTAAAATTCTTCGAACCTCAACACGTCAAATAAATCATCTGTGTCGA
Organism: Convolutriloba macropyga; assembly: GCF_964194025.1. Lineage (NCBI taxonomy): Eukaryota > Metazoa > Xenacoelomorpha > Acoela > Convolutidae > Convolutriloba > Convolutriloba macropyga. Next base: position 4,035 of record NW_027451998.1, read on the forward strand.
AACTGCGGCCTTACGGTCAGCAACTCACAAGGATAAATGTATCGCAAAAATCAAATTTGCAACAACTGTGGTTTGCAAAATCACTTCTCTCGAGTATGCCGAAAACCAAATTCTGTTTCCGTTTCCTCCAAACAGTCCCGACCTAATGTCAATTCTATTGATGAAGACACTACTGATAAATCTGTTAACGATATCAAAAATACAAACTATAACCCAAAAAGCTGATCGGATTATGACAGCTCAGATGACAACATGGTGGCTAGCATAGCAAGCAATACTCAATGACCGGGAATTGCAGACCGGGAATACGAAAGTAGGTCTCCAAAAGTAGGTATTTCATAAAAGCTTTAAACCTAAACATCAAAGCTTAAAATAGTACCCATTTACAAGATAGATTTAACAGTGAAACTTAAAAAAAACTACATTAAGAATCACATACAGAAAAACTCAACAATTGTTCGGATCAATACTTTCTTTCCCCAGCTGTTATTACAGTCAAAAGAGATCAAACAATAAAATTAGCTCCAAAATTCTTAATAAATCTAGACACAAAAACAAATGCCTAAGAATGAAACCCTCATAGATTCCATATCACAAATTATTAGAGATTGCAAAACAGAACCAACTGACAAAATTCTCTTTTCTACTATAGATCCTAAATATGCCTATAGTTAATTAAATCTCCATCTTGATACCGCCAAACATTGTAATTTCAATATTGTTAGTAGTGACAAGACAGGCACGTATCGGTTTAAAACTGGTTTTTATGGACTTTCTGATATGCCTACCGAATTCCAAAAAACCATGGACTATACGCTAATCGGCTTCAAAAACCCTTTCTGTTTCTTGGATGGCATCCTCATTGTAAGTAAGGGTTCGGACGAAGGTCATTTCAAACTTGTAACAAATTGTCTTAAAAAATTAGACGCAGATAATCTCTGCATAAATTTACCCAAATGTCATTTTGCCAAACAAAAAATTTCTTGGTTAGCTTATGATATCACTCAAACGGGAATATCGCCACTGAAATCTAAAAAATCTGCAATTATTTCACCACAACCACCTAACACACTTAAAAAACTACCTTCCTTCCTTGGCTGTGTCCACTATATTAGAAAAATTATCCCTAACTTAGCCCAACTTTGGCACCCTTTAAGGACCTCTCCTTCGCAAATCAATTAAAATCAACTGGACTGACGAACACACTAAACACTTTAATGCTATTAAAACACGAATCATAATGCTATTAAATCACGAAACGCAAATCATACAGAAAACACTCATTACAACCCGCAACTCGAAACATGCATCAAATGTGATGCTTATCGTTCCGTCCTCGGAGCGGCTTTAGAATAGTTGACATTCGATGGTTGGAAGCCAATATCATTTGCCTCTAGATTTTCAAATAGTAATGAAGAACGTTATAGTGAGCTAGAATTACTTGGAGTGGTTTGGTCTATAGAATAGATGGGTAGATCGCTTATTACCTTATCGATTTAAAAGAGAACATTTGCACGGAGCAAAAATGAGCCTTGTAGATTATATATCTCGTAATCCTTATCAACCAGCAGAAAGAATTTCTAAATTTGAGGAAGAAGTTTTAGTTGCCACGTTATCTCGAATACAAACAGATGCAAAATTAAATCAACAAGTAAAACCTATTTCTGCTTCTCGTCTTAAAAAATTTTATTTAGACAACAAACTTGACACGCCAATACATACTACTAAACAACCTAATAAGAATTATCAAGTATTAAACATCGATTCCACAACGCCGGTAATCTTTTCTCAAAGTATTCTGTCACTCGCGCCGCAACATACTACTTCAAAATTGCCTTCAATTCACAACTATAATTTAATTAGTGATCGTGCAATGCAACTACGCATTCTTCAAAGTCAATCTGCATTTGCCACGCCAAATTATAATCCAAATTTCACCTCTGTTAGCCAAACCAATTTTGATAGTCAACATGAAACGCGTGTACATTTTACTCAAAATCAGTTAACACCTGCTCAGCGAAGTAGTAACTAAAATCAATTCGCTCTCACCACACTATTTGTAATAACGATCATGCATCGTGTGTACGCTTTACTCAAAATCAATTAACACTGCTCAGCGAATCCCTTCTTTATTTCTACAAACTCATAATAGATATACCAGAAATACACCATTTGCAATCCACAATAACGCATACTTAAATAATTCCCCACTCGCATCGCCTAGTATAAATACTATGCTTTCTCTACTACAAAATGAAGCTCAAATACATCAATTTGAGAGGCAAAATATCAAACAGGCGTCTCTCGCTTACGAAAATCATTCCCAATTCAGTGAATTAAACCACTCCAACCTGCCAATCATAAAGAAGTCTGAAAATGCTTTCCTAATTAGCACTAAAAAATTAAATGCTTTAAATACTTCTTTTGCTCAAATGACAAACCACCAAAAGTCGTTTTTTGCCCAATTTCCATCTCAATATCAGTCGATTGATAACTCAATCAATTCGATTCAAACCTCATCAAAATTAGTTTAACAAGTATCTGCTACGAAAGGAAAATCCTCACCTCGAACAACTAGAACTTCGCCTCGCGTGTCTTTTACAGATGACACAGTACGTCACACAACCCGCCAATCGCCCTCAAATTCTAATGATAGTACCCGCTCACCAATAGTCCTCAGGTTCTGTCATTCGACAAGGAGATTGGGAAGGTTTTCAACAAGAATTTAATTGCTTCCCTCATAAGCAAGGATGCAGTGCTTAAGGAGGTTACAGACTGCATCATTCGGTCAGATGAAGAGAGGCTCAGATAGCTGAATCCATACCTGCACAGTTATTGCCGTGATCTACACGTTTGTAGTGGCTGTGTATGTATGAACGAGAAGGTAGCTATTCCGAGCGCTTTGGAAGGCGCGTTGATAAAAGGCCTCCATGCCAATCAATCGGGCTGCTGAGAAATGATATGTATGGCCCAACACTGTTGGTGGCCATACATGAACAGGGATTTACTCGTTCGCGCAATAGAGTGCAAACCTTGCACAGCAATCGGTAAAGATTTGCAGGCCCTATTAACAATGAAAAAGACCATGAAATTTATATATTAATAAGACTTGATAGATTTTTTAAATACCCATCTGCTGAAACGTTTGAAAATGCTAATGTAATTAAGTTTTTAGATAACTATATCCAATTTCATGGAGTTCCACGTTCTTTAAGAAATGATCAAGCCCGTTGTCTCATAGGAAATCAGGTAAAGAAATTTTGCATAAAAAATAATATAAACTTAATCCCCGCTCCAGCAAATGCTCACCGAGCTATCGGTTTAGCAGAGCGATTAATTAGTACTATCAAACAACGCCTTGCAGGTATAAAGAAGCAAATGAAAAATTAAATTTTTTCAGCATTTAAGCAGCACTTAAAACAATACTCTACCAGCTCCGCATATGCAAACATAAAACTACTAAGATTTCGCCTTTCGAATCTCATTTTGGTGGATGGGCTAACACTCCGCTGAGCAATTTTAGTACAAAACCTCATTGTTCTGATTTAAGTTAAGAAAAAATATTGAATCACCATTTGGACGAAGAAACTGTAATACCAAATTAAGTACTACGAGAGGGCCCTTGTGGCAACTACCGTAGCGACGAGGAAATCGTACGAAATATGTGTAAGGCAACACAAGAAGCCCTATCACGGGAACGAAATGCTAATGGCGATGAATATCGTTTTCGTCGCTCGACGAAAGCACATCGAGCAATTCCTCTCAAAGAGCCAGTCGTTCAATTGAATTTTGCCCGTAAACGCATCCAAACAAGCGATCCAAGAAGAACCTCGATGGCTTATACGAGATACTGGCCCCTCGTTCTGTGGTTCAGAAGATGGACCAACATTCGTCAGTGATTCGCAAACCGGGAAAACTACATCTAACAGTTTTGTGATAGTGATTTTGCGATATTTGGTACGCGGGACGAGCGCAAAACCAAGCTCTCCGAGTATATAAACAGACGTTGACCACGTACCTTTGAAAACTCGACAGAGGCTAAAATTCTTTGCCACCAGAAGGAGTTTACGAGAAGCCAAAAGGTCGATCGTAAAATGAAACACCGCAAAAGAGATACAGCGAGTGGAATTTCTTCAAACCGTTCAAATATAGCTCCCGCAAAGCGAATCAGGATACCAAAAATTCCATCAAATTTTGCGCTGCCTGAGACTAATAATGAAACATCTCCGACTTCCGCGCCCCAAATGTAAGCAATAACAGATTCGACTACCTACCCGAGCACGACATAGCTCCGAGATCATAATTGCAGCGCCACCTACGAGCCGAAATGCAGAATTACAACTACCTTCAACTTCTGCACCTATGGAGGCTTTACAACAAGAACACGGAAAAGCCAAAATATTTTGCTTTTGACAATGACAATTCGTCTGGGGAGTCGACCAACTTCTGTCCACAAAATTTGTCAAACCTCGCAGAAAACGACGAATTGGTGACGTTGAATCAGTACCACCTTCATTTGTAGAGACTGTAGCAACAACAGCGGCTCAAGTGGAACCGATTTACAATCCTTATCCATCACCAGTCATCGGACAAGTCTCGCCCACTGATCCTTGTATTCGACCCGCAGATCAGAGCCCTACAGATGAATTAGTTATTGACGAGGAAGAATTTTAATTAAAACTTGAAACTCTTAAAACTTGATAAAATATTAATTATGACTAGCTATAACCAGTACATATATAACTTAATATATATAACTTAATGTATATAACCAGTACATTTATTGTTTATAAATTTTTAACCGGTGAATAAATACTAGCATATAACCCATATTGTTATTAAAATTTTTCTATTTTTGCAATTTTTAATTTTGTTAGATGGGGACAAATGTTGTTCATAGTCATTTAATCTAGTGCGGTAAGTTTCCTATATGATGTACTTATTTATTGATTGTACTTAATCCTGAAGGGCATGTGATAAAAGTCACGTTAAGTTCATAATTCATTTCATTTGCTAGTCTGTTACCCTGTTTCCCGCATCGGAAATTATTGTTCACGTATGTTATGACTTTTGTGAATCCATTTCTTAACTAGTTTCACTCTTCTTGTTTTGCTTCTCGCGATCAGTTGCCAAATTTACTAATTTTTTGATAATCGTATTCACTTACTTAGTAAAGTAGACAAGTGGAAGATAGGCGATCCGCTAAGCGAATTCAAAGATAAAATTGTGTTAAGTGCACTCGCAGCACAAGTTAGCGTAACAGAAAATCTAACTACGATTTGGATCGCGAATCAAGTACACAATATTGTTTGTGTACGACAGAGTTTATAAGATTTGTATACGCTTTGTGATAAAACTGCTCAAGTCCTTACTGAAGTTGAGGTTAATTTCACTTAAAAAAACTAGCGTTTTTTGCTGCTTGAATCCAAATCTCATCACCTATCCTAATTTTCTCTTCAACTTGCTACATTTTTTCGTGAATAACCACGTCCAAACCTCCTTTTGAAAGTTTGAGTTAGTTTATAACGAAAATATTTAATTGTAAAGTTTTAAGAACTTCTCTAAGTTGCTGATTGAAGGGTAGATTTTTAAAGAAGTTATTGTAACGTCGCATAGTTGTCTATTGTTAATCAATAATGACCCGCTTTCGCCGATCATCAAATTTTGCAGTAACTCGTCCCAGTAACCTTTTGTGAAAACAAACGTAAAAGGGAAATGCTGATTTTATCAAAACTGCCATAAAAAAAACAATTTTTATCAGCAAAACGAAGTTAGCCCTGTAAAGGACATTATATTACACTACCCTCTTGCGCTGTGTAATTTACATTTTCAACTTAAATTAAGCCTGCTGTACTTGGTTTATGGTTATGATTATGACCAACGTTGCTAATTTGATCAGACCTCGACGGGGGAAAAAATCCTCTGTTACTTTCCCAACTTTTCAAAAGTAGATTTTTTTGTTCAGATTTCTGCAAATTTGGCCTTCTGGTGAAAAAATTGAAAGTTTGAAGTGAATATTTGCAAACTTGTCACTATCGAGCGAAAATCCGCAAAGAATTGCAAATTTTTTGTAACCTTTCGGGCTAAAGACACAACCGCGGACACAACAACTCTCGTTAACAATTTTGGCAAAACATATTGGACACGAGTGCTGAAAATCAAATGCAAATGAAAAGAAAATATGTTTGTATCCCTTGGCAAAGTTAAATTTCCCAGTTTTTTTCTGCATTGATAATTGCATAAATTTTGGGCAAAGTGATGCACCTGATCTTTTTTCAAAATCTTCTGGAAAACTCTATTTTGAGACATTTAATCAATGGGGACAATCATTTTTCATTACTTGTTTTTAAATTAGGGCAATTGGGATAAGCAACATGACAGGGTTTTTTGTACTTCTCCGCACAGGTAGAGATCTTCTTCACTACACTGACAGCCCTATCTCAGGTGGACTTGAAACAGGGCAAACAGTTTCGTATCTTGGAATGTATATTCACAATAGGCTGATGGAAAGGTCGCAATAGTACGATGAGAATAACAGAGTTGACAGAACTAAAAAGATGCGAAATTTGAACGACAATAAACTCGCTCAGAATATAATTGTGATGACCGTCAAATTCCATTGATGACCGTATTTCTATCAACTCGACAAAGTTGGGCTTCTCGACAAAGGCAAAAATTATTCTCAAAATGGCATCGTTTTCCATCCCCTGAAGTTTTCCTGTACAATAACTTTCAGTTAATACTAAAAAGGCACTAGTAGAAGAGCGTCCATTTGTTTCTAGGTTAACTGATTTTGTTGCACAAATTGGATTTATTCAATTATTATTTTTTTCTAATTTTTTCAAATTGCATCTGCATCCACAATAAATCTGAAACCATTTTCTGAAAAAGTACAGAAAATTGTTGCTGTGTTTCCCATGTTTAGACCTGCACTTATGCAAAGATCATGATCGACTGAAAATTGGCATGAGAAGACATGTTTAGGCCTCCACTTATGAAAAAATCATCCACGAATAAAAGTTAGCATGAGAAGACATTTTTAGGCCTCAGCTAATTAAAGATCATGCTCGAATAAAATTTGGCATGAAGAGACATATTTTGGCCTGCTTTTATGCAAAAATCGTGCTCGAATAAAATTTGGCATGAAAAGACATGTTTAGGCCTCCACTTAAGAAAAGATCATGCTCGACTAAAAATGGCTTGAAAAGACATGTATAGGCCTCCACATATGAAAAGATCTTGCTCGACTAAAAATTGGCATGAGAAGACATGTTTAGGCCAATTTTTATGGAAAGATAATGCTCGACTAAAAATTGGCATGAAAAGACATGTATAGGCCTCCACCTATGAAAAGAACCTGCTCGACCAAAAACATTTGGCACGAGAAGTCATGTTTAGGATTCCAACTACGAAAGAATCATTCGCGACTAATAATCGGCGTGAAAAGACACGTATAGATCTCCACTTTAGAAAAGATCTTGCTCGATTAAAAATTGGCACGGGAAGAAATGTTTAGGCCTCAGCCTTTGAAAAAATCAGGCTCAAAAAATATTTGGCATAAGAAGACACGTTTAGGCCTCCACTTATGCAAAAATCATGGTCGACTAAAAATTGGCATGAGAATACATGTTTAGGCCTCCATTTATGGAAAGATCAAGCTCGACTAAAAATTGACATGAGAAGACATGATTAGGCCTCCACTTTTGAGCAGATCTTGCTTGACTAAAAGTTTGCATAAAAAGGCATGTTTAGGCCTCCACTTTTGTCAAGCTTGACTAAAAAATGGCATGAGAATACATGTTTAGGCCTCCACTTAAACGGTCATGCTCGACTAAAAGGCCTCCACTAAAAGGTCATGCTCGACTGATATTTGCCATGGGAAAAATCTTTTCGACTCAGCTGCCCATGCAGCTCATGAAAAGAGTTTAGCTAGACATAAGCATTTCACCTTGAAATTAGCTGACAGATAATAGATGCTAAACTTTAGCTCGACACAACTTTTGGCTACTGTAATTTAGCATGATCCAAAAACGATGCTCCACTATAGCTGAACTCAAAATATTTGCGTTGGAACCAAAAATTTTGCATGCATTTCTAAGATTGGCCTGTATAAGCGCTCATAATGTAGTCAACTGCCTCGGCCGTTCAAAATTTTCAATGTTTCTTGAGTTATATTAAAAATTTGATAATGTAAACATAGGAAAAACTATTTTTGGT
>NW_027451999.1:0-10192 GCF_964194025.1 Convolutriloba macropyga
AATATAAAAACAGCACTTAAACCAATCTTATGCCAGCTTCGCATATGTACCCAAAAAACAACACAGATCTTGCCATTGGAATCACGGTTTGGTTGTCGCGCTATTAATCCTCTCAGCAAAATCACCTAAATCTATTGACTTAGGGAAAGAAAAACTTTCAATATGCTATTTAGACGAAGACATGTCAACACCCCATAAGATCGTGCCTAAGGATTACTAGAACAGTTACCGCAGCAATGAAAAGGTGGGACGCAAGTTGTCAAAAATCACCCTCGAAGCGAATGATGAAGAGCAGTCAGCTTCAGATGACAAATCTCGTATTCTACAATCTGAAAAACTCTGCCCACCGATCTCCATAGAACAAAAGGCACTCCAACTCAAAATTAAGATAAAACGCCACGCACAGAAAACGTCTAAAAAATCCCGAACGCCTACACGACGTCTTGGACCCTGTGTCCGTGTGTTGATACACGATGGCGACAAATCAATCATCCTCAAACCCGGAAAACTTGATGCCACTACGAAATAGTGAATACGCCAAGTTTGGAACGCGGGAAGCGTGAGGGATGGATTAAAGTAATATCACAATCGGAGGGGCCCCAAGAATTCCGAAAAAACAATGGAAGCAAAAATTTTGACACGCATTAAATAGTCCGTCCAAGTACAGAAGGAGAATGGAAAATGGAACATCGAAAACAAGCAACGGCGATTGGCGTATCATTGTTACTCTCAAAACGTGCTATACGAGTGCAAATGTCAAAAATGACATCCAATTTCTCCCCTCCTGAGTCAATTTCAGCTCCACCTATTTAACTTTCTCAATGAAGTGCATCTGATGTAACTCCCCCATCTACTACGACGGAATTTGTTCGTCCACCATGATGCCCTACGACAAATTGTTTTGCATACAAATGCTTCACACGATGTCATAAGATACAGAAATTCCCTCAAGCGGCGGCAAACGCACCCGGCGAAGTCGTGTATTCTATGGTTCTGAAACCAATGATTTGTCGGACGAATCAATTCCTTCCCCCCCCCCCTACCCGAATTGGCAAACAGCAAAACAATAGGACGCACAGGTGACATTGAGTTACATGGTTTGTACTATAATTGGGTTTCAACCCATTATAGTACAAACCATTAGCTACGCTGCACATCAATTGGAGTCTATGCCAATTGAATTCCCGTCTCCTCATATGCGCAGTGCCTCACCTCCAAGCTCTAAAATTCGGACAACAACTCACAGCGCCATTTTACAAATTTGATCAGGATGATGAAGGAGACCATACTGATGTAGATCTCAAAGCTGATTAGGGAAATGATTATTTATTATAACAATAATTTTTTAAGGTCAAAAAATATTCAAAAGCAACAAACAAAATTAAGCCATTATATAATCGGTGGATAACTTTTTGAACGCTATGCATATTTTTATTGGATAAAGTCTCAAACGGAACATCCTAATTTTTGTCGAAAGAGGGGAAATGTCGTATATCATCATATTTAGTTTAGAAAAATTCATATACAATGTACTTACCTTATTTGAAGGTTGAAATCTCGGAAATAATACTTGTCCTAAGATGTCCCCTATTATTTGTTGTTCGTTCAAATGCCCCTCTCGCGTCCAGTATCCAGCCAAGGGAACAATTATTTGTTCATTAGCTTTATTTACCGCTAATTCATTATCCTTGTTTTTCACTTTTCACTTTGCAAATTAAATCATCCTTCTTGCTTTTTCTTTTCAAGTACAAATTGGGTGAACCAAATTGTGTAAGTGGAATCCCTAAGCAAATACACAATTTGAGATTTATAGGGCAAACTCGCTTAGCAAAAGTCAAATTTGCTAATCGTAGACTACTCTCATGGCGAAAAAAATTCCACATTTCAGGTTTTTTACGACAAGTTATCATGTATATTTTTGCTTTTTTATGTGAACATTAGGTGGATTTGATTGAGTCTTGAGTGCAAAAATAGCCAATATTGTTAAAATGCACTAGTGTTAATGTCTATCAAGTAGTCGAGCAAAAAACATGTCAAAAATGAATATCGGATAATAAAACATCAAAAACAAGAAGTCCCGAACTGCCTATCATCGTAAAGCTCAAATACTTCATGTGCAATGCGAGTGCGAATTGCGAAAGTGCCATCCAGATTTGTCCGTTGGAATTGAAATTTATAAAAGTACCCCTTTGTGCATCGAGCCTTTTCTGGAGTATCCGAGTTCAGACCCTCATTTCAAGCGTAAAAAGTGGCGCACACTTGTCATTATAACAAATCCTACTTGCAAAAAAACATCATGCTTGATACTCTACTTAGTCTTTAATCAAAAGAACCCAAATAACTCTTGAACCTATCTACAAAGACATTAAAACAGCCGCTTCTGCCCAATCGGAACGCAAAAGACTAGCTAGAAATGCTCAACTCGAAATAAATTGAGAGAACTATTAAGAGACAAATGGAAATTAGAAGCTTTTGTGGCGATATACCCTTGAATCAATATGATCGCAAAACTATTCTTGTAATCTATCTAAACTTAGGTAGAGAAGGAACGAAATTGTTTGCAGCCGTAACCCACATCTCATGATGGACATTTAATCTCTGATTTTTATGGATGGTGCCTCATTCTTCTCTGTTTGTAAAGCAGCCTAACTAGCAGCTTTGGGTGTTGCCTTCTTCTCAGAATCAAAAAGCAGCGTCACATACAACAAATACTTACATAAATGTAGCAACGTTGAGATGTTTCTTATTCCTTACCTTTTGGAGACTTCTGGAAAGTTCTCGGAAACAGCTCCCAAGATTTTCTCAAACTAAATGTGAAGTTAGGCTATAACAGAAGTTTTCAGCTTTTGGGCTTCCCTATGGATTCCAGCTGGCCAGCTCAAGCAGTCTTATTTTCAATAAGCGGGTCTGCTATGAAACTGATATTTTAGTTCAGACATCATGAAATCTTAATTTATAAGCTCATAAAATGCGACCACACTTTCGATCTCATAACTGCTCACCAAGCTGGCGGAGATATTTTGAACGCAGGATGTGTCAACCAATGAGCCAGGAACCCTTGAAATCTATCTTTTTTTATTCTTTTTTTCTTTTATATTGTACTAACACAGCTGACCACAGTCAGTCTATTCGATAGTTGCACTATGCGTATTTCTTTGACTCCGGTGCTGTTTTATAATTCCACTGTATTAATCGAAATTTGTTTTCTCTGTTTTATAAAATCCGTTAACCTGAAAGTACTAGGTAAGCCTACTTCACGCGCACAAAAATGTATTCCTAACTGTTTAACCATTAAGCTGTACAGAGAGCCCTCATAGTGTGTGCCCTCATAGTTAACAAATTCTAACAGTAAAAACAACTTACGTGAAACACAACTTTTTGTCAAAAAGAGAAATTTAGAGCTACAATTTCCTAAACTATATACTTTTTTATACTTAATTTCAGAAAAAAAGACACAATCTTGATAAGCATTTAATTTTAAACAAATTCACTGAAAAAAAACCATTACTCTAACCGAAATGAGCCACCACAACGGCCAAACACCATCTACTTCGGAGCTTAGAAAAATTCACAAAAAATAAACCTTCTTCTAACCAAAATGAGCCAACAAAACGGCCAAACATCATCTACGTCAGACACTTATTCCGATGAAACTCAACGTCGATTTTCAGACAAAAGAACAAAAGAGTATAAAAGATTTTAAAGAGTCTTGAAAATAAAAACTTTCAAAATGCGTACGAAATAAATTTAATGATAAACACAGCGCTTCAGTTTAAAAATCAATAATTCAGTATAACGCAAAAGCCTCTTCTCCCTCTGCTAGATTGCTCGAACAGATTTTCTTTGATATCTCATAGAGATATACGGTAAACATCCAATTAAAGGCCCAATTTTTTTCACTTGCAACCCAAGAACGTATAGATATATCTCTCTCATTTTTGCCACTCTTTTTCATCCACTATTGTATACAGTATTTGAATTTCTACGAAGAGTGTATGCCTAAAACTTTAAAACTGGCCGAGGATGCGCATTTAGGAAAAAATCTTTTGAGTTTCCTAACCAACTAGCATCAGCGCTATGCACCGCTGCTGTACAGTCAAAAGCACAAAGCGAACACAAAATAACTAGACACAAAATAGAAGGCTTTAACCACCTTAAAAACCTTTTTGAGCTCTGTACAAGACTCAGACTTGTCAGAGGACGAAATAATAGACGTACTTACAAACATATCGTGATACACACACCTTCCTTGAAAAAACCTTGGGCGTCATATCTTCACAGCCACAAATTCAATGGCAAAAACTGTCATCATATAATTCATAAAGTACCAAAAATAAAAATATTTCCGATCAAAGTTGGTTCCAATAAAATTTAATCACTATTAAAGAAGTCCATCAAAAACTGTAAAACGGCTAAAAATTGACCACTCGAAAATCGCATTGTGAAATCTTAATGCCAAAAACCAACCATTTACGTTCAAAAATATTACAGAGATTAACACAAATGATTTTCTAGACGCGTTTTTGACTGAACAAAACTTAGAAACAATCACACATTAAAAACCAATGGATAAAAATTTAATCGAAACCACCGTGACATAGTTTATTTCCACAGTACTAGATGATGGAACACTATTTTCATCGCATACTATAAACACTCTATCGCTAATTATTCTCCAAAATAACAAAAGTAGTAATAAAATTGATGATTATGAAAAACTATCATAGTCAGCAACCAATTAAATCAACTGCACTAAAAAGAAGTTCATATCAACTTAACACCACTCTCCCAAAATTACATAAAAAACACACCATTAACTTGTTTACAAAGACAAAATGTAGTACATTTTAATACCGAACCAAAGATGTTAGAGACATCTAATTATCACCCATCGAAAATATTCACAACATGCAACTAAGGCCAAAACAATTAAAAAACTTTGTTACAACATTTGCCTCACAAAATAATAAAAAGAAGAAACAATCCGACGCCGCCGGTTTACTTACAAGCAGCGTCAACACAAACACCTACTCCAGTTGTGATAAAACATTGACAAAAGAATTACCCTTATTTAGGAGGCTCAGTACCAATGTAACAATCCTTCCGATCGTTTGGCGGTACTGACCCAAGTTTTACAACAGATGATTTCTTTACTGCTATGAGAAAAAAATGGACATAAAGTATCAAACAAATAGCTAGAAAAGAATATATTTAATACACTCAAGATATGTGGAAAGCACAAATGAATGACGAAATAGTCAAAACGCTAAATCCACAATTAGCAAAACTTGTTCTGAAAAAGGTAGCTAATCTCAAATCGACAGCAATGGAGCCACAGCTTCCATTTGCTCAAATAATGGAAAAAATCCATCAAAAAGATTTCACTAGAACGCATAATGGTTGACGCAAAATTAAAACCAATTCCACCCTTTCACCTTCATTGAATATTATTTCCACAGAAAAAGATGGTCTTTTAGTACATGATATTCGTTCGTTGGAACAATACCTAGCCTGTTGAATCAATTTAGTACGACACAAGTACTCAAAAGATCCAACTTTTAGAGGCAAACAAATATTTTTGAATTTTTGTAAGAAATATTTGCGCTCAGGACATAGTATATAATCTTACCCTGACAGACAGTACAAAAAAACCGCTAGATAAACCTAACTTTCCAAAACAAATATTCAATTAAGCTATGAGGGTAGACAAAAATCTCCTGAAAGAACAGTTAAAACCAAATGATATGACTGTTAAACCCTTAACATTCACTTATCGCTAAGGAAGCTATAGTAGAGACAATCGAGACACTTCTCGACATAGGAGGGCTAACAAAAATTTTAATCTAAACACAAAACCATATTTTGGGAGCAAAACTATTAAACCACCATCAGATTTCGTTCACCATACCCGAACCACAAAATTTACCAAACAACAAACCCAACTACAATAAGTTATTCTTATAATTCACGAACACAATCAATTAATTTCAGTAGAGACGGTAGCGCTCTCGACGACTCTTCTCAAGGAATTGCCTTAGAAATTAACTCATCTTAGACCAAGAACAAACAGAAGACAAAAAGTCTCGCTCTGACACTACTGAAACTTAAACTGTTTAAGAAGAACAATTACTTGAACCAAAAATTAACGACCTACTTCTAGAGTTGAATCAAGATACTCAAGACCTAATTTTCAAGAAGAAATTAAAACTTTCACTGAGGAATACATTCTTTTGACCTCTAATAGAAGCAAAATTTCTGTACTGCCCCTTAAATTATACACACAACAAAAATGTCATCATACTAGAACAGAATCCCGATCACACATTGAATTTCATGTCTTATTCGATTCAAGGGCTGCACTAGATGTGCTTAATAACAATACTTGAAACAAAATAAAAGAATATTGCAAACTCCAATTACAAACATCTATAATTGTTTTCTCTGCGGCGAATAGACTTCTACTACAATTACGTAGGACAAAAATTTTGACTTGTATCCAGATGTATCAGAACATCGGAAAACAACAAAATACAGACATTTCATTAACTTTTCATACATCAAGCACGAAATTTAATATTCTAGGAACACCCTTCCTGGAAAAATATGTAGACTCTAAAAAATGTTCATCGCATACATTAGAGATAAAAAATTAATTTTTACGAATCATCAACAAAGCCACCATCATATTATTCAAGACTGTTTTCAGTCATTGGAGATCTTTTTCTATTTTTCCAACCATTTGAACATCGAATTTAAAGTTACTCTTTAAAGGCATATGAATGCAAAAGCAGTTACACAAACGGACTACTACTACATAAATCAGACTTTACATTTATACCTTTATACGGAAACATTCTCTTCTCTATATCATCCACTAACTCTAACTAATAAATTTATTGGATATGCACAAGAAGATATCTCCTTAATCGATTACCACCCCACAAAATAACGAAATAAAGAAATTTTGGATTCCATAGAAGAATATAAAAATATATTGCATAAATCTAACCAAACAACTAGAACGTGTTTAACAGGACACAACAGAAAACATTTCGAAAACCAAATAACCCCTCTAGGTTCACAGAAATAGAAAAATCATTTTTTCAAATGTTTAATTGCGACCACACAAAATTACAGCAAAAACAATTTGAAACTTGTAACTCATCAAAAAAGCTGCAACTCAATGATTAGAAAAAGTGTAATAATTAATTGCTATCCCAGCACATTTTGGTATAAATGCTCCAGTGACCACAGATTCACTCACTGCCGGAAATACTTTTAATCACTAGTAATAATCCTTAAAGGACAAGAATCGCTAAATATAGTCTTAGATGCTCGTCAATTAAACGCAATGTTTGGCAAAACAAAAAGCAGTTGGGCAATAGAGCCAGACAAAGAATATTAAAAACGCGTTAAAGGACAGGTTTTCTCAATAGCCGATACGAATAAAGCAATCAAACAAATACCACTAGATATTCTCTCACAGAGTTAAACAATTTTTTTGCAGAAGAACAACACTGCTTTAAACGATTGTTCTATGGTATTTCAATCAGTTCGGCCAAAGTTTTCATCAATTATGAGTAGCATATTCAGACCTCTAATTCGTCAAAACAAGATAATGACAAGTTTAGATGACGTCTTCAGTCACGACGCAACAACAGAAACAATGCTGGAAACTTTAAAAAAATTTAATCAAATTCCTAAACCTGAAAACCTCAAAGCTGCACCCTATAAATCTTTCTTCTTCCTAGAATCTGTAAAAATTCCTGAACTCTATATAAAAACAACCAAAAATACCGTCTTAAATCCAAAAGATGGATTTTTAAAGTTTCGACCACCAAAATACAATAAAGAAAAACAAAACTATATTGGTTTTTCCACATTTATTTCAATATATATATATATATATATATATATATATATATATAAATATATATATATATATATATATATATATATATATATACATATATATATATATATATATATATATATATATGTTTTATCTATATATATATATATATATATATATATATATATATATATTTACATATATTATTTACAGGTAATCCTAAGACAATTATGAGTTTATATATATATATATATATATATATATAAATGTTTAAATGGTTATATATATAAATATATATATATATATATATATTATATATATATATATATATATATAGAATAATATATATGTAATTATTTATATATATATATATATATATATATATGTATATATATATATATATATATATATATATTTATATATATATATATGTATGTATGTATGTATATGTACAGTATACATACAAGTACTCCTACGACAATTTTATCTCCAACTTATTGACGTTGTTAACTTTGAGTGGACACGAGATTTACAACAGACTTTTGACAGAGTAAAAAAGAACTTAAAGACGGTACACTTCGTCACGTCATACCTAATTCAGAAAAACACTTTTATATTTTGATGCAATGCTTCAAATTAGGGTATGAACGCTGCATTACCGTTACGTTAAAAAAGCAATTTGAGTAAATGGAACTGATCTCGGCAACCTCATGTTTTTCTCAACAGCAGAACTTAGACTTTCAACTTTTCGAAGAGAAGTCTTCGCAAAAATCTATGCTTTCTCGGAATACAAATTCCTTATAAAACGGTCATGACACACTATTATCTCGTATACATACAGTTCTCACAGAGATACTCTTTTCAATAATACAATAAAATATAAAATCATTCACAGAGTTTATAAATTCCAATTCAAATAAATGAAATTTCTCAAATTACAAACTGTTTGGACAAAAGGTGAAAACGTTTCATTTCCAATTTTTTTATATTGTTCATTCACATTGAATACACAGGACAAACATCGCCTATAAACTGTCAAAATACCAGAGTCGACAAAATTTTTTGTGACTCACAACCAACAAAACTCCCACAATACAATGTCACTTTGCTGCTTCAAAAGAACGTATTAACAGCACAACTACAGAAACAACTGTAGAATCATAACATTTTTATATAAACTACACATTTACTACTTATTTTTAAAAAACATCTAGTGCAGCTAGAATTAAACATTTATCTTCCAGTTCCTCAAACACAATACATAACACAAGCACAATCATTAGATTTACTACAAAAACAACCTAATAGCCGAATTCAACAAAAACAGTTTCATTTTGAGACGTGTCTAATAAAACAACACACGGATTTTACTCTGTACACAACTTAAACTAAATCAATTCAGTACACTCAACAAAATGCCGATTATGCATAATTTTGAAGTAGTAAAAAGATCTCAATTCCAGCAAAGGAATATTTCATACCCATATCATCAAACCTATAATTATTTTCACCTAGAAAAGATTGAGCTTACTGGATCTTTTTCAATTAAAAGACAACAACAAGAACCAGTCTCAAGACAAATTAATATCTGAAAACGATATGAAAATCGTCTTTTGAATCAAGTTTTGCGATCAGAGCCGACAAAAGATTTTTACACTACTATCGCCGTTTCCAGGAGTTGACTATAATTGAATCAAATCAGTTACTATATTATCTTTAAGATACAAAACCACCCGAAATTTGAATAACACTTTATCTACAACTAGTAATGTTCTATAGAGCATACACGCACAGTCTGTCAGGCCATCCCAGTCGTGAAGGAACTCACACAACAAACACACTGAAATATTTTTTTATAACCTTAAAGCTTGAAAAACAATCCTTACACAAGATTGCCTAGAATGCCAAACAAGCGAAACAATTCCAAAGCAGTTAATGGCCCCATCAGCAGCCGTTTTTGGAAGTATCACCACACTTCAACCATCCTATCTCAATGGACACGAAAGTTCCCATCGCAACATTCTCAGATAGAATTTAATATAATTTTGTTATTTTAGACAAATTTTAAACTATGTAGTTCTCCACCCTTCACAACGATACGTTGGAGTAAACGTTTTTAACTGTTCAAATTGATCACTGAATTACCAAGGCTAAAATCTTAGAAGACTTATACACAGATAATAAAATGAATATATTAACAGTGAGTTCAGACATTTTTGCCGCGTTTGCAACGTGCAACTCAAACCACGTACGCCTGAAGAATCAAGGTCAAATTTGCGTGGTAGAAAGTAGAAACAAACAATTGAACGCATTCCCAAGCACTGTTTTAG
The DNA here is from genome assembly GCF_964194025.1 of Convolutriloba macropyga. Taxonomy (NCBI): domain Eukaryota; kingdom Metazoa; phylum Xenacoelomorpha; order Acoela; family Convolutidae; genus Convolutriloba; species Convolutriloba macropyga. The sequence goes on from NW_027451999.1 coordinate 10,183, forward strand.
ATAATCAACA